>NW_015167560.1:670496-700289 GCF_001447785.1 Gekko japonicus
TATAGAAAGGGAGGTGGGGAAACATAAGTAAGGCCTCCCCCCACTTATTGGGCATGCAGAATTAGTTGCATGATTCTTTGGGTCCTGGCTGGTGCCTTCTTTCAACCAAAATGCTTTGGTAACTCATTAGGGAAGGATTTTGTTCCTTTCTGATACATGCTTAACTCTATTGGGAACACAGTGAGAAGGTGAACAATACAAAACTTCGGAACAATGTGAAATGATGTGGTGCTGAATTCACACTATGGAGACGAAATGGACATGGTGGACATCAGACAATGGGATAGATTATTTTGGGTTAAAAAACACAGACACGACAGACAATTACATGTTGTTTTTTAAAATTAATATTAATAGAAAACCACATGCTGATTTTGCACAGTTTCTTTTTAGACGACACACTGTACCTTCCAGCCTCAAGGCAGCCGTAGTTGACACTTGACCTACGGAATTACTGGCAACAAAGGTGTAAATTCCTTCATCCTCTGGGAAAGCTTCTGCTATCTCCAGTTGGAAAGTATCTTCAAACTGAGTCATCCTAAAGAAGCGGGACGGCTTAATCTCTTTGTCTTTGCTATACCAAGCTATTCTGAGGTCTGCACAGGTGCAAATGAACAAAATGAAAGAGAGGGGGGAAAAAAGGAAATACATATGTTAAGTTTCACAGTGTCACACCCTTAGTGAGCAATTCAAAAAGGCAGCTGGAATTTAGGATTGATTCTCAGGTCCAAATCACAGGGAATATTTGACCCACGCTGAGCTCCCCCTCCCCCTTTTAGTCAGACATTCCCGTGTTGCTCCAATGTTTGTGGCACTCCTTTCAGTAGTGGAACATTAAGAAGAGTGCAGGGATCGCAGGGAAATGACACAGGAAACAGAGGTAAAAAACAATGAGAAGACAGCAGAATAAACAATACAGAGAAGTTATTTTGGGTGATTATGCCATGTTGGGTATCATGTGATGTTCTGCCTTATAGTTAGGGTTGTCAACTCCAGGCTGGGAAATTCCTGTTGATTACAGGTTGGTGCTTGTGGAGGGGCAACTCTGGGGGAGGATTTCATTTAGAATCTATGGTATACCACAGAGTCTGCTCTTCAAAGCTACCATTTTCTCCAGGGGGACTGATCTCTGTAGTCAGTTGTAATTCCGGGAGGAATTCAGACTCTACTTGGAGGCTGGCAACATAATACTGAGTAGTAGCTGAAGAACCTTCCTTCTATTATAGCCATTTGAACTAAAGACTTGGGAAAACACTATGTCAGTGAGCATGGAAAATGAAGAATTAAAAGATTTATGGGACTTTCCACTAGAATCCATCCATTCCGGAGCTTTAGACAGTCATGGCAGAAGAAGGCAGAGGCAGGTTCTGTTTAGAGATCTTGGCCATGATCATAATCTTGGTGGAAACACCATTCACCACTCTTTTTTTTAATTAGGGAAAGATTCATGTGTGCAACTCAGCATGAGAAGTGATGTTGTGTAGTATCTAGGGATCCTGGGAGACCAGGGTTTGAATTCTTACACAACCATGGAAGCTCACTGGGCAACCTTGGGCCAGTCACATTCTTTCAGCCTAAGTCCAGTAGCACCTTAAAGACCAACAGCATTTTCCGGGGTGTAAGGTTTCATGAGTTAAAGCTCACCTTGTTTTGACTCACGAAAGCTTATACCCTGGAAAATTTGGTTGGTCTTTAAGATGCTACTGGACTCAAATTTTGTTCTACTACTACACATGAAACTATCTCACTGGGTCGGTGTTGCGAGAAAATGGGAAAGGGAAGAATGATGATCTAAGCTACTTTGGATTCCCACTAGGAAGAAAAGCAGACTATAAATATATAAAATGAAAAATGCAATGCCATTTGCACTTTTATATGGAACCTGGAGCCACTGGATCAGGGGCACAGGTGAAAAGTAACATAAAGAGGGGAAGGTATAAATGTCCGTAGAGGAGGGTAGCATGTTGAAACCACGCTCAGATAGTCCATTCATTCCAAGAGAATTTACCTGCAACTAGCATCAGACCCAAATTTAAATTCAGATCAAAAGTGAACTCTAAGTAGCACTGATATTGCTAATGTCAAGGCTGACACGGCTCTTAATTTTGGTTAAAACAGATGTGTTTATGATGGAGGGAGGTGGGAAGAATTTGCACACAAAAGGATGAAGTGCAGGGGTAATTTCCTGCAGGAGCGCACAGGAGCGGAGCTCCGGCAGTAAAGAGCCCAGGGGGCGGGCACATGCAACAAGCCCCACCCTCTGCTCCCAGCAGCCCTCAGTCAGAGCAAGAAGCAGCCAGGTAAGCTGTAGAGCCCCACCCCCCGGACCTGTCAAAAACAGTCCAGTTGCACCTTTAAGACCAGGTTTTATTCAGGTACAAGTTCTCCCTCCTCTGCCAGGGCAGATCTGCATGTACTCCCCCCCCCAATAGCTAGCAATCCAAAACAGTCCAGTGGAGCCTGAGCGGTGGGTGTTGCCTTCTGACACACTTCTGGTGATATCAGGGGGTGTGGCATATGCAAATGAGTTATGCTAATGAGTTATGCTAATGAGCTCCTGCACCTCTTTTTCTACAAAATGACCCCTGATGAAGTGTATGATTCTCCAGGAGCTACCTAAATCCATAGCCACAGATAGGGATCAGGGGAATTGTATTGCCTCTAGCCCACAGATATGTAAGCCTCCAGGTCCTTTCCCTTTGCTACAGGGCTGTATTGTATTATTTTTTGTTTTAATAGGGATTTTTGAGGCAAGTGTATAGAACTTTGTGATTTGAAAATTAGTGGGGTTTCTTGTTGTTGTTTTTTGCTTTGGTATCCAGGGTTTTTTTTTAAATTTCTCTACGGTGTAAAAATAAACTTTTAATTTCAAAGTTTGTAACAAATTTAAAAGTTAACTGGACTGAAAGATGCACATGTAAATATCACATCTTATTATTAATGTACTGTAGTGCACAGAGCTAATATAATACTTTCGTTTTGGATTGGAGGGATACGGAAATATATTTTTTAAAAAGAATGGGAGTTTCAAAGGACTCCCCAGGCTCTGTTCCGCAAATATGTATCTAAGCCATCAACATTCACATTCAAATGCTGTGAACATATGTCCCTATGACTGAGTGTGCATGTTATGTCTGTGTGGCTCTTCATAAAATCTCTCTCTCTTTCTGTATCTATGTATATATGTGCGTGTGCTTATGCATAGGTGTAGCAAATAAGATGCCAGTATTTTCAGTGTAAATGCCTACATGATTTTTATGACAATTTTCCTGGAGTTCTCTTCAGTTGAAAATAGAATTTTAGGGGCATCATCCCTGTTTCTGCCCTTCTCCCATCTACATGAGAACACAGCCCATTGGGACAATGGAGAAAATTTGAGATTTACACATGGGTCCATACCTCCCATCTTAAAATGTCAAAACCATGCTGGTACATGGGAAAGCACACAGTGCAGTGCTATTTTGAATCAAATAGGAAAGGAGAATAATTGATAAACTGCCTTTATCACACTTAGCATTGCAGGAAGAAGTCCCTGATCTGCTGATTGGGGTAGGATCAGAAAATGCTTCCCATTAGATTCTGCTTCAAAGTGCTACTGAGCATGTTCCAAAGCAGCAGCTGAAGCCCTCTGTTGCCCAGAGTAACAGAAAACGCCTCCAGGAGTAAAAGTCTGACAGGAAGCAATTCCTAACACTTCATTGGCAGTAGGTGTTTATGGGAAATCTGGACTTCAGTAGCTATACTTAGGCTGATTCTGAATTGGCTTTTCCCTCCGTTGTTTTATGAAACCTATGTTAGAACAGAAATTCCCCTCTGCACTGTGTGCTGCTCTCACTCCCTTTGATCATTGGATTTTATGGTAGCCTCCTCATCGGGTTTTATGGAACCTTCTGCATAGATTTATGGCTGTTTTATGGCTGTTCAGGGGTGACTTTGCAGTCAATATGCGTTGCCCCAAGGTATTTGGATGTGGTTTTGAGCTGCACTTTTCTCTCCCAGTTGAGAAAATGTGGAGTGAATGCAGATGCAGAATCACCCTTAGTTTGGTTTCTGATACCATTCAACGAGGAGTACAAAAGCTTCATACAATTTTGTTAAACTAACCTGTCCCTGTAACTCTGCACTGAAAGCAAGCAGACTGTCCTTCAGAAGTAACAGCATCGCGGAGTGGTGTAATAATGGTAGGTGGGTAAATTGGCACTTCCACATCAGGAGAAACAACTTCTGGGACTAAAGGGGAGGGGGAAAAGACCAAAAGGCTATTGTTAGATTCCGTGGAAGTGCACACATTACAAAATATCAACATTTCCACTTCCAAAATGCCCTTGAGAGAGATGATCAACTTGCCTTCCACCGATAATGACGCTGAAGAGGTGGCCACTCCGTAGTCATTCTTGGCTTCAATCCTGTAAGTGGCTGCGTCTTCAGGGAAAGTTTCAATCAGCAACAAAGTGTACTCCTGGGCATCATGAAGAAACTTAACCTTAAAGCCTGGAGAAAGCGGCTGTTCATCTTTGTACCAGGAAATTTTGGGCTGAGGTAGGCCTGATACTACAGCGCAGAAGCGGGCAGGTTTCCCAGACTCCACTGTGGCATCTTGAAGCTCCTTTACAATCTGAGGTGGTTCTGGAGCTGTAAATGTAAGATAAAACCATCTAAATATTTTCTAGCAAGATGCTAGTTTGCTTGGGCAAGGAGATTTTGACGTATGGGAACATTCAAGCATGTGATACCTCACATACAATCTGAAACGAAGGACTAGACCATGCAATTTTCTGAATATGTGTATCAGCCCTAATTTGTATGGTCTCACCTATTTTAGTTCTTCTGTCTTCCTTTACTAAATAAAACTTTGTAAAAATAAAAATTTACTTAATTAGATATCTATAGCCAGTATGATGCAGGGACAGGAGAACTGAGTATGCATTGAAACAGTCTCAGACTGTAATTCAGTAACAGAAGCTCAATAGATGTTCTTGGCAAAATGCAGAAATGTAATTTACATACACATATAGGTATTAACAACATGAGCTGTAGGGCAGGATTGCCTGTTTGAACGCACCCCCCCCCCGTGGTGTTAAAAGCCACTGCACTGAAAACCTAACTGGATGCTATTAACTGCATGAGTTAACCATGGGCACTTGCAGTTATACTGTAGCTGCTAGTCGCCAGCAGTAACTCGTGAGTGAACACACTGCAGGGCCAAATTCGAATCAGAACTGCTGTGTGGGAGAAGGGGGAATTTCTGCCTTTCCCCCTGTGCAGTTTTCAGTTGGTAAAACAACACAGATGCCATAGGGCGGGGGGGGGGAGGATATCTTCTCTGTGGGGGAGCTAGCACATACAAGCATTCAGGGCACATGCTGGAGCAAATAATGCTCCCCACTTGCCCCCCCCCCAGCTTTTTCAGCTACCAAAAACAGCACAGGGGAGAAGTCAGGAATTCCTCCTTTTCCCACACAGTAGTCCTGATTTGAATCAGGCCCTTTCACGGGAGTACTCACAACTTGCCAGCGGGAACTAGCAGCCACAGTATAGCTGTAAGTCCCCATGGTGAATTTATGCTGTTTGTAACATCTAATTAGGCTCACAGAAAACTAACACATCAGTGAGAAGGCTAGGCTAGTTATTATTTTCTTGGTACACTAAGGTTCCTTGGGCAAGGAGATTTTTGAGGTGTGGGAAGATTAAAGCATATGACAACACACATACATTCTGAAATGATGTAAACCAAGGAAGACTGTCCCATATGCTTTTTGAATATAAGATGAGGATTTAAGCATCACTAAACGAATTGTGTATTCAGAGCTGAAGGGAATCTGGCCCGTGTGACTGGGGCCATTGTTATATTGGTATAACTTTATGACAATATATGTAACAGCTTCTTGGAAGTCTCAAGCTTCCTTTTTAGAAAAAAATATGTCTTTAGCTCCTTTTGATGTAGAGATATAATGGGAAAGGTATATCAATATAAAATATCCAATTGCCAATTTTTTAATGTGAAATAGACCTAGTGGCCCCGGGGGAGGGCAAATGACCACTGCTGGGGGACTGGAGCATGAAAACTGTGGGAAAACCTGTCACGTGGAAGCCCCATTACCATGGTGCTGCATATGAAGCCACACCAGCAACAGGGAAACCACACAAGTCTGCCCCTATGTGGAAACGACCTATATTGTAAGTTAAAATCCATCCTCCCAGTTCTGACAGTAAAATATCCCATTTTCAGAAGTTTCTAGTAATTAGAGTAAATTGGACTATTTGCCAAACTGGAATTATAACTCCAGAAGGCAGATGGAAGGAAGACACTGCTATGAAGCTACCATAATCATGACACATAATCCATGTGGAAACGACCTATATTGTAAGTTAAAATCCATCCTCCCAGTTCTGACAGTAAAATATCCCATTTTCAGAAGTTTCTAGTAATTAGAGTAAATTGGACTATGTGCCAAACTGGAATTATAACTCCAGAAGGCAGATGGAAGGAAGACACTGCTATGAAGCTACCATAATCATGACACAAGCGCAAAATGACGGTTAGAAATATGTGCTCAGCCACTCTGTAGTCAATGTAATGGTATATTTTTCCATTAAAAGAGAATTAAAAACATAAATAGAAAGTCACGTTTCTAAATATTTCTCCTATTTTCTGTGAAACTAACCTGAGGCCCCAAAATAAGAACAGCTATGTAGGTGGGGCCTTCCAAGGCCTGCCCTGAATTTCACACCGGCTGCGTGTGTATCAGTTTTCAGCTTTACAGATGAACTGGAAGTTTTGTAATAGTTTGGGCCTATCCTTCTTGTCCCTGTTTCTAGTAAGAAGCTTTTAAAGGTCATTCTCTCAGGTCTTTCTAGTTATCAAGGAGTCTTGGACTATTGGCATAAAACATTTTCTTGGTAGACAGGATATTCCTTGACTCCTAGGTATAACTTGCGTTCCTTGCTTCGAGGTATACAAAAGCCCAGTTTTCATATGTTTCTTGTAAATGGGGTGTCCTGAATCTCACATTTGCCTCCCAGTCAACAGGAAGTACCGTAATAATTTCAACACCCTTCTATGAGTGAGTCAGTGAGTATGTCAGTGCAACCAAAGTAATATAAAGATGTTAATGATGTTAATGGTGTTAAGTTTTTTGAGACAATGAATTGTGGGTTAAAATCCAATGTGGAGCAAAATAAGCCTAAACATACCATTCACACGGAGAGTAATGGAGCTCCTGTTTTTCCCTGCTAAGAAAGTATATTCTCCAGCATCTGTGTATGTAGTTTCAGTGATGGTCATCCGATGGACTCTTCTTTCCACCACATAATGATATCTCTCCTCAATCTGGAAGTTGATCTCAATTCCGTCCTTATACCAGCGAGCATCAATGTCCTCTTCATTAACCTCAAACTCTACCACGGCTCGCTGTCTCTCAATGACCTATCAGTCAACATAAAAACTACTATAACTGGGGATGTAATGCTACGTAGGCTTCTGAGTTCAGAACCTAGTTCCCAAAGAAATTTACAGAAACCTAAGCTTTATTTTAATGAACAGAGTGTCAAACAAGAAATATGAAGTAATGCCCAACATAGGATAAAATTTAAAGGAAGAGGACATCACAGGGAACTACATTTATATAGTCATAATTTCCTAATCTGTGTATAAAAAAAAATCCTGCCCAAAACACATACACACAAACAAATCAAGCTATCCAGGATTCTATATGGTCTCATGTGCTTGAGCAGGCAAACTTCTAAACTCTCCCTGTTGTGCTTGCTTTTTTTGACCAAATCCTCACTACCTTTTATTTGTTAACCCTCCCTTTAAAAAAAAAAATCATTTCCCGCCCCTGCATACTGGAATATGGTCTTTTCCACACTCTAATTTCCCTCGCTTGTGTGTTCCTGTTGCTTTGGGGAGGGATATCCTCCCTCTAGTGGTCAGTTCAATATTACATCACTTTATGTTCAGCATATCTCCTTGCAGATTTAAACTACAAGTTTTTATGCTGGACATAAAGTGATGTAATATTGAATGGACTAACAAAGGCAGCAAAACAGAACAGAAAAAACCCTGAAGCAACAGGAACACACAAGCGAGGAAAATAAGAATGAGGAATTTAATACCTATAATTTAATACCTATATGGAAACCCATATACTGTCTGTGGTAAGCAGCCTGGTTCTGCTGCTTTCATTATCCTAACAGGGGCCAGCCACTTTATTGTTAGAAGGGCAATAATATTTCTTTGCCCATTTATCATTTTCTCATATATGCCCCAACTCATATTTTTTTTCTTATGGATGCAGAATTCAAATGGACACACAGAACGACATAATATTAAAACTTCGGGGATAAAATGCATTTTCTCATATATGCCCCAACTCATATATTTTTTCTTATGGATGCAGAGTTCAAATGGACACACAGAACTACATAATATTAAAACTTCAGGGAGAAAAGGATGTTCAAAATACCTCTTGTTAAAACCTGAACATTTTTTTTTCAGAAGAGCAATAAGTTTTTCATGTGTGCATTTAGTGATTTCAGTTACAGGGAAACTTGGAGGCGGACACAGAATAAAGAGAGCTGACACAGTTGTTGGGAAAATAAAAGGGATACAACTTTATTTATTGCAGCAAGGCTCTGCAATGGGCAGAACAACTGTCCAACTTACACCCAAACTCAGTGCGGGTAACATGACCACCAGGGAAACAGAAGTGTTAGGCCTCTTCTGTCTAAGCATCCTGGCTAGCTGTGTAAGTCAACCCTTGCTTCAAGTCTATAAACAATTATATGTACTGTTCTGGCTTCTCCCTATCAAACAATTACTATTGGGATAGTGAGGAGGATAGTGGCAGCCCTGAGGTGTGTGGGGGCAGGTCCTGTCCCATTTCCTGGAACACAAGTTAGACATTTGGTCCCAGTCTGAGGAAACCAACCCAGTGAGGCCTTAATCAGTCTGCTTGCCCCCCAACCCATTTAGAGTGAAGTAGGTGGTGGTGGGGAAATCCATCAGACCTCAGTGCTAGTGAGGCTAAAAATTCCTGCTCGGCCCGAATCAGGTGACTCTAAGGTGGCCCTAGTTAGGCTCACTCTAACTTGTTGGGGTAAGTGCTATGACTGCTGAAAGAGACCACACTTCAAACAAGAATCCCCTGGGCTCCCTCCCATTGACCAGCTGGACAGTTATTTATCAAATTTATTTATCAAAATTTATTTTTTGATAAATAATGTGATGATATTATGTCTCTCCCCTGGAGGCTGCCCTCAAGAACTGCCAGCACTCAACTCCTAACGGCAGCTCCTCATAAGGAGTTCATATCGTGGGCAGTTGGTTTGATATACGATATTTTATAAGTATTAAACTTATCTAAAGAAGGGATAGGAACATGTGGAAGAGAACACTGCACACAACCAGAATTTTGCTTTCTGTGCAATTCCTACTGCTGAAGAGACAAGACACTGTCAAGACTAAAAAGCAGTGTGTCTTTTCAGCAGAGAATTGCTGTGCCAGAAACAAATAGCAATGTTCATGCTGCGTGTTTAGTTCTCCACCATGGGGTTAAGTCCCTTCTTTGGCATATGTCCATATGACTGCAAAGATTGTCAACATGAAAAAATAGGAGGATCACAGTTTATATCATATACTGTTATGAGACCTGGAGAAGATGTCTTGAGCAAAATGTTGCTACATGTTAGTATTTTCCATAATTTTAGTTTGACACAGGGGCACTGTTAAGAGACTTTGTTGGAATCGATAAGTTTCCCATAAATATTGCTGTGGATTTTTATCTTATTTTAAAAATACCTGACATTTCTGCTTTCTAGAGACAAATCTATTGTACTGCTGACTGAAACGTGAGCAGACTTTATACCTGAACTTCTTTTTGAAGGCTTCTGATGCGGACATCACGCCCTTCCACTACCAAATTGGCACTGGACATGCTTCCTCCTGCCACGACTGTGTACTTCCCAGCATCAGCCATCTTCGTGGAAGTAATCAAAAGACGATGAACGAATCTCTCCCGCTGAATTTTTACTCTAAAAAGTATGAAGAAACAACAGATCAGGAAAAAAACAAAAACACAGTGATCTTCCACGGTGCAGAAAACATATCTGAATCTATGAGGATTCATTCTTTATTTATTACCCTATTTCACCAACCCCATTACCCTGCCAAAAAGACAAATAAGAGGGTTCAAGATCAAATCAAGCCTGAACTTTTCCCTAGAAACTAAAATGACTAAATTGAGGCTATTGCACTTTGGTCACATTAGGAGAAGGTAAGAGTCACTGGAAAAGACAGTAATGTTAGGAAAAGCTGAAAGCAGTAGGAGAGGTGAAAAGACAGTAATGTTAGGAAAAGCTGACAGCAGTAGGAGAAGTTGGAAGACCCAACATGAGATAGATAACTCAATAAAGGAAGCCAAAGCCCTCAATTTGCAAGGCCTGCGTAAGGCTGTTAGCGATAGGATGTTTTGGAGGGCATTAATTCATAGAGTCACCATAAATTGGAAGCAACTTGATGGTACTTAACACAGAGAAACATTAACCTGCATCTTTACAATTAAATATTATGGGTTGGATCCCAAGTAAAATTTCCACCCACACAATTTGCATTCCTGTGGCAGGTCTCCAATCCCTCCCCCCCAGCTATTCCTGGGGATCCCTTATCACCCAGGAGTGGGGGTGTGCATTTGGGTCTACCCAAACTGAAAATATACCCGAAAAACACTTTATCAGTATTTTTCGGGTATATTTCAGCATCCCCAATGTATCTGGGATTTTTCAAGAGAACCAGGGGAAAAAATCCTTGAAAAGAAATCCCAGATATATTCAGGAATTACCATCTGAGGGGCTGGATTAGATTGCTCCCACCACTCAGGTTTTTTTGGGCTTTCTTCTGAAGTCCTTTTAAACAGGGAGTATTTAAAGGAACTGCAAAAGACAGCCCGCAAAACAATTGACGGGGGGCACTCTCTCCGCCAGCTCAGCTGAGGACTGATCTGCTGAAGAAAGCCCCAGCTGAGCCTGCGAGGAGAGTTCTTCCCACTGGATCAGCTGGTTTTCAGGCTCTGTTGAGCAGTCTGGTTTAAAACGGGCTGCCCAGCAGAGCACCAGCTGAGCCTATGGGGAGAGTTCCTCCCGCAGGATCAGCTGCTTTGCGGGCTCTGTTGCGCAGTCTGGTTTAAAGGGGGCACCCAAAAGAGCCCCAGCTGAACTGCCTCTCAGCTGTTTTTTGTGGATTTGCTACTGCTCTTTTCCCTCTGTATTTTTTGATTCGGGTCTATTGGATCTGAAAAAAATAATCAAGATTTCTGAAAAATCCAGGATCCAAATATTTTACTGGTATTGGGTTTTTTCGGGAATCCGTAATGTTTTGGGGGTCCGATAGATCCAAATTTAAAAATAAAGAGGGGGGAAATTGCACAACCTTACCCAGGAGCAGCATTTCAGCCTTCACCAGGAGGACAGAAGTTGTACTCCCTTCCATACAGGGAAATTATTGGCAGGATCAAGCCTATGAGATCTGCCTAAGCAACTTTGTGTGAAGAAGAAAAAGGTAGTTCTATCCTCCCTTTATCGCCACATTCATTCTCTCTTCATTCTCTAAAGACTCTGCTCATGAATGCCAACTTTTTATTCTGTGTCAGTTCAGTGCTTCTAGCAAGTAGTCATTCATTTATCTATTAAAACATTTATATCCTTGTGGTTCAAGGTGGTCTTCTGACTCATTCCCTGTGAGCTGAGATTGCAGTTATATCTCTTAGCTGGCTTGTGTTGGCATGCAAAACTTTAGATACCCCATTCATCACAAGGAGGAATAAGATATGAACATTTGTCATCACAAGCAAGGAACAGGAATCCATGGACCCTAAATATCATGAAGACTGGAGATGCAAAGTTAAAGTAAATAGAATAGTCACAGCGTCCCCTAGAAAAGCTATGATTGTGGATTTGTCTGAGACCACAGAATATTACACATTTGATGATCAGCCTGGTCATCAGATTGGACAATGAACGTTTGAATTCACAATGCTCACCATCCATAGCCTGCATGCTTACCTTTAAAGGTACATAAGAGCATCCAAGTAATGAGACTATACTTCTTCCTCAGCCTTGGTCACCTCAGAGCTTACAGCAAGTGTTAGCCTCTACACCGCCTTGTAGCCACACAACCTTGTTGGCCACATTCATTCTCTCTTCATTCTCTAAGGACTCTGCCCATGAATGCCAACTTTTTATTCTGTGTCTGTTCAGTGCTTCTAGCAAGTTCATTTATCTGTTAAAACATTTATATCCTTGTGGTTCAAGGAGGTCTTCTGACTCGTTCCCTGTGAGCTGAGATTGCAGTTATATCTCTTAGCTGGCTTGTGTTGGCATGCAAAACTTTAGATACCCCATTCATCACAAGGAGGAATAAGATATGAAAATTTGTCATCACAAGAAAGGAACAGGAATCCATGGACCCTAAATATCATGAAGACTGGAGATGCAAAGTTAAAGCAAATAGAATAGTCACAGCGTCCCCTAGAAAAGCTATGATTGTGGATTTGTCTGAGACCACAGAATATTACACATTTGATGATCAGCCTGGTCATCAGATTGGACAATGAACGTTTGAATTCACAATGCTCACCATCCATAGCCTGCATGCTTACCTTGAAAGGTACATAAGAGCATCCAAGTAATGAGACTATACTTCTTCCTCAGCCTTGGTCACCTCAGAGCTTACAGCAAGTGTTAGCCTCTACACCGCCTTGTAGCCACACAACCTTGTTGTTTGTGGTGGCATGTAAAACTGAGGCACCTCATTCGCAGCAAAAAACTTGAAACATGACAAACTTTAAGATTCCATTAAAAATTCACTCACTCACTCACTCACTCACACACACACACATGCAAATTACCGTTCTCCAAGTTGGAGTTCCTGCCCATCTTTCATCCACTGAACAGAAACGTCAGGTTCTGAGATTTCGCATTCAAAAACAGCTCTTTTCTTCTCCACAACTTTAATGTCTTTGATGTGTTTCCGAAATTCAATGTGACGAGCTAGGGGGGGAAAACAATCACATGTATTGTTATTCAGGTAGGCATGTGTACCAGAAGAATCAATAGATTCCTTTTAGGGTTCAGTCACACACAACAGTCAGTGATAGCTATGGGGGCTAGCTTCTGGCAGCATCAAACAGAATCACTTATGTTCTCTGTATACTTTCACCAAATTTGGATTGGCTACTGGAACACTCCAACTGCTGAAAAGACTAGCATGCTGAAAGCTGATCTAGGCTGAATTCAGTGCATGGTGGTGCCAACTGTACGTACACCAACAGCTCAGCATTAGCTAATGCAAATGGAGTTCTCATCAGATGCCATTTTGCCTACAGCAGCTACGGGCTGTGACACCGGTGTAAGCAAAAGAAATTAAGAAAACAAATACCTTCCACATATAAAGTTGCCGATGAAGCAGCTTTCCCAGCAACAAAGCTATACTCTGCAGCATCTCCAAAATGCACATTCCTTATAGACATTGAATGCGTAAGTTTCTTGGTTCTAATCTGGCATCGATCGGTAGATTTTATTTCCACCCCATTCTTTAGCCATTTGTACGTGATGCCTTCATAATTAACAGTCACTTCAAAGGTTATCGTATCTTTCTCTTCTGCATTGATATCTTTCAGCATGGAGGTAATCAAGATAGCTGTTTAAAAAGAAATATCAAGTGTGAAAGGCTGGTTTGACAGTACTGCAGCGAAATAATTAAGATGCAAAGAGGAACCTGTATTTAGAATCACGGTATTTAGGCTGGAAGGGACATCTAGTTCTTCTTGCCCTAACACAGGCTGATTTATTCATTTGTTTCATTTCTGCTCTGTTATTTCTCCAAGAAGCTTTAAGTACCCTTTAAATTTTATCACAACAGATTTTATCCTTAGTACATGTAGCTGTTTCAAAATGTCTAGGTTTCCTCTTTGCCCTGCTATCCAAATGTAGGTGCCTCAGCTGATTGTAGACTCCTTGTTTGTGGGGAATAAGCAGTGACTCACAAAAGCTCATACCCCGCCACAATTTTCTTTAGTCTTTAAGGTGAAACAGGATACAGTGATACTATCGTAGCATCTTTTCTCTACAAAATCACATCTCTTGCCTGGTCTCACTAAACCCAAGAACCTCTGATGTTACACCATTAACTTTAATTCTCAGAGATATTCTACTTCATTCATTTTGCTTACGTTTCACTGTCAGGGTCGCGCTGACTTTGTCATTCCCACAGACAAAAGTGTATTCAGCGGAATCCTCAGTGCTGGTGTTCATGATGTTGAGCTGATGGAGCTTTCCTTGAACAACTATTTTAAACTTCTCACTCATTTCAATTTCCACTCCGTTCTTCAGCCACACGGCAGGTACATTGAAATGAGACACCTCACATTCTAAAGTGGCAGTTTTGGTCTCAGCAATCTCAATATTTTTCATGGTCTTTGTAATATGTACAGCTGTAGGAAATAAGGGGGGAAAAAAAGGTTAGAAGATCCCCAAGAAAATTTTATGAACAGGCTGTTCTTCCAATGCGATATAAAATAAGGCAGATTAATACTAATGTCGGGGGGGGGGAACAAGACTTACTTTCCACAAATAGTTTGGCTTTGCATTCAAGCTGTCCAACTACTGCTGTGTATTCCCCAGCATCAGCAGGAGATATGTTTTGCAGGGTCAGCTTGTGAACTTTTCTTTGAGAACTCAGTCTGTGTTTGTCACTTGGTTTGATCTCGACATTTTTGTGGAACCATTTGACTGGAACGGTATCATGAGACACACTCACTTCAAAGGAAACAACAGCGTTTTCCAGAGCGGTCACATCCTTTGGTTTCTTGATGATTTTAACAGCTTCAGGGAGAAAGATAAGAACACGTTATTTCTGTGAATTCCAACATTTCTTAAGCAACTGGCAATAGGGTGAAGACAGATAGTAGTATTTTCCCCCCAAAGTTGAAATGGGTACAATAACAGCCATCGCCCAAAATATCTGTACCCTCCCTCTTCCCCAATCATCTGAATTTTCAGTTTTTCGCAATGCTTCAAAAGCCTACTATAACTAAAGTTGTAGTGGGGAAAGAATAAATCAGTAAGCCCATTACAATGAATGAATAGCTCCCTCTTACCACCTGCAGTTCTCTTATAAGCTCTCACATCCTTACTAAGTAAGGATGACTTACTCTCAACATGGAGTCTGGCATTGGCTCCTATCCTGCCCAGTTTAAAGCTGTAAACGGATTCGTCCGACACAGCACATTTCTTGACTTTCAGCGTGTGAACGGTTCCCTCCACTTTGATCTCGAATTTGTCGCTGGACTTCAGCTCAACACCATTTTTAATCCACTGAACACCGTCCACATCAGGATGAGTAAGTTCCACAGAAAAGACAGCATCTTGTGTTTCTGTTACAGTCAGGTTCTTCAATGTCTTCTTTATCTTCACAGCTGTTTCAAAAGGAACAAATCATGTTTAAACAAAAAGAGGGAAATATTATTAAGGCAGACAAGCAGGGCTATTTTTGGGCAGGAACACACAGGAATGGAGTTCCGGCTGGCTCCCAAGTTGGCCACGCCCAGCAGGAACTCATTAGCATAATAGGCCACACCCAACAGCAGAAACTTATTAGGATTGGCTACATTAGGGGTGTGTGGCCTAACATGCAAAGTAGTTCCTGCTCCAAAAAAAGGCCCTGGGTTTTGACAACAAACAAGGTTAACAGAATAACAAGCAAAAGGTGGGTGTGGCTGGATAACCACACTTCTGGTAACATGGGGGCGTGTCCTAATGTGCTAATGAGCTGTGCTGGCAGGAGTGTGGCCTAATATGCTAATGAATTCTTGCTGGGCTTTTTCTACAAAAAGAGCCCTGCGAGACAAGGATGACATGATAGCATACTCTATAAGGAACTTTTCTTGTGGCGGCACCCCTGCTGCACTCCTCTCTTCCAAGTCGAATTTGCCTGGTGCCTACTTTATTAGCTTTTAACTGCTGGGTGAAATTGGTCCTCTTTATTTGTCCTTTTAATGACCCAATAAAGCTGAAAATGTTGTACAGCCATACTGGTCTACGCAAAATCCAAAAACAAGAAACGAAATCTATGTAACATCTTTTATTAGGACCAATCAATTTGACACAAAAGATTATGTCTCAGTCTGATTGGTCCTAATAATATTATATGGATTTTGTTTTTTGGCCCTGATAAAGTTGACTGTGCTTTTTAAATTATTTATGGCAGTTTTTATTCCTGGGTCATTTTAGTAAATATCAGGCTACTGCGGTATTGAGGCTATTTTTCATTGATTAACTCACCTTCAACTTTCAGCTTAGCAGATGTTTTTGAAGAGGCCACTTGAAAGGTATATTCACCAACGTCGTCGATTTTACTGATGGGAATATTAAGCCTCCTCTTTAACCCATCTGATTCACTTCTAAAGTGATCTGTCATAGAAAGTGGTTTTCCATCCTTCAGCCACTGGCCTTCAGAGTCTGGATTGGTTACCTCACATTCGAAAACAGCTCTCTGGGACTCAGCCACTGTTATGTCAGTCAGGGGCTTTGAAATGGCACCACCTGTGGGGAAAGCAAAGCAAAAGCTTGTATTTGCTATACATGTCCTCTGGCAGTAGACATCTCTTACTGCTCTAATGATTGTAAGAACTAGCTCAACCATAGACAGAGATAGTTGTGTGAGGGTGATGTGTACAGGTCTGTACACACCAACTCCCGTCACCAGCATGGACCATGCCCAGAGATGGTAGTTTAAAAGGATTTGAAATGGTACTGAACTCTGTTCTGTGTCACAGATTGCAATGGCCTGAAGCTCTTTTCCCAAGTTTCCATGGACACTGAGCAATGCAGCTCTAGCAAGGGACTTCTAGATAAAAGAACAGGAACAGGAGATTCAGGTGGGCTTTAAGCTGAGCTGGTAATTAGAAGGTGGAAGTTGTAATAGCAAATGCGGCTTTACGTGGACATTTCTTTCAGGCTCCAGAAAGTGAAGATGTGTGTCTCCTAGAACCCTGAAGCTTCACAAAGCATGTCCAGCCCCCCTCAGAGAAATTTAGATTTGTTTGGAGGAAAAGTTCCCTTTAATCCCTAGGGAATGATTTGGTACCCCTTTCCTCCTCTTAAGCGGTTCTTTTCTCCATCTGCCCTCCCCCATCCCTGCCCCCAAAATTCAACATGATTTATTTTGTAGGTTTCAGTATACCACAGTGGAATTAATTCTTAAGTGGACTGCCAAACATATAAATAAATTAGGCATTTAAACCGTCAATGGAGCACACTGGCACCCTCTGAACTATTCACCTGCTACAACCAGTTTCCCAGATGTCCTCTTTTCTCCAGCATAAAATGTGTACTCTCCTTCGTCGTCTTTCATCATGTTTACTACGGTCAGTTTATATATTGTGCCATGTGCCTCTATCTTGTATTTGGGACTGGCTTTGAGCTCTTGATCCTTGAAATGCCACACAACATCAATCCCTGCGTGGGACAGCTCGACTTCAAAGGTTACATTCTGAGTTTCAGTGCAGGTGATATCGTGAAGACCTTTAATGATCTTAATTTCTGCACCAAAAAGAGAGAGATGGTTCATGTATTAGTACCACATACTTATTCTTGCTTTGTTAGTGTAAGCAGTATGCAGTTTTAGTAATACCTGCACATTTGAGGAATGCTTACCTTCAATCATAAGATTGCAGCTGGTTTCAATCTTGCCAACAGCCAGTTTGCAGTGTCCTGCATCGGACGCATATGTCCTGGTAAACACCAGTCGCTGTTTGGCGCCTTTGGAGATGGCTTGAACACGTTCGTCGGGCTTTATCTGCTCATCATTGAGGTACCATTTGGACGAAGATACGTCAGGGACTGAAATTTTGCATTCAAGGATAGCTTTTGTGCCTTCAATAGCATGGACGTCTTTAAGCGGTATTACTACATCCACACCTGCGAATCACAAAAAATAAAATAAAATGAAATAACCATCATGATTTCTCCCCCTACAAATATTCTAGCTAAGGCCACAAGCAAACAACAGTGTAATCCTATCCACCTTGAGTCTCAGTGATGAAGACGGGCTATCAATAAGCAAAATAAAAATAAATATGAAAGAAAGATTCTTCTGGTCCAGCTTCCTGCTTCCAATATCAGATGCCAGATGCTCTAAAAGTCAGGCCATGGATATCAAACCCACCCATTCCACTTCTTCAACCTCAGCATCTTGTATTCAGAGATATACTGTTTCTGAACAAACACATTCCATTTAGCTATCATGGCTCATAGCTAACATTCATGGAACACAAACTCTTCTTCTGTGAAACTGTCTAAGCTTTAATATTTTTAAAGCCACAAAACCAAGTGTCCATCATCACATTTCATGATGGAAAGTGCTATAACAGCCAACCTGTGGCAACCCTGTAGGGTTTTCAAGGCAAGGGGCAAACAGAGGTGGTTTGCCACTGACTCCCTCTGTGTAGCAGTAGTGGACTTCCTTGGTGGTCTCCCATCCAAGTACCAACCAGGGCCAACCCTGCTTAGCTTCTGAGATGAGCAAGATCAGGCTAGCCTCAGCTATTAAGGCCAAGGCCCATGATAATATTTACTGACATTTAACTCCATTTTCTGACGTTTACTGTTGAGATATAATTTATTTTAAAGTCTTAATGTTTTACTTATTTTATTGTATTTATTGTATGTACTTTGTTATTCTGTTTTTATGATGTAAACCTGCACTCAGCAGATCATTATAGGCTGGAACACACCCTGAGCCTGCTTTGCAGGGAGAGCGGGATATAAATGGAAGGAAATAAATAAATAAATAAATGCCGTGATTATCTGTTTTGTTGCATGACTTCCAGAGCAGAGGGCACTTACTATAGACAGTAACACGGCCTGTAGTTGATAGAAGAAGACTTGGGATGTTAAAGGAGTAAGCTCCACTGTCTTCCTTTGTTACGTCTTCAACTAACAACATGTGCGACTGTTTGTCTATTACGATGTGGACACGGTCACTTGGTTGGATTTCAACTCCGTCCTTCATCCATACACCATCAACATTTTCTTGGGAAAGTTTCACCTCAAGTTGCACAATGTCGCCCTCACAGACCTTCTGGTTCGCAAGACCTTGCAGGACAGCAACGGGCCGCGCTACAGAACAGCAACGAAAAAAACCTAGGTCATTAATAACTGTCACGGGGAGCATTTACTGTAAAGCTTTAAAGTAGCAAATTAGCTGGAATAACTTACGTTTCATCTTCAGGTTACAGGAGGTCTTTTTCCCGTCTACCACAAAGCTATATTGCCCTTGGTCTTCTTTAGCAACATCTTTAACTGTGAGGATTTGGCGACCTCTGCGTGAGACTATGACATATTTATGATTGGAGGTAAGCTCAACATCATTGCGATACCATTTCCCTTCCACATCTTCAGGGGAAACCTCGCATTCCAACTCCCCTGAGAAGGATTCTGGGACTTCAATATCTTCCAGTTCTTTAATAAACTCAATAACAGCTCCTGCATCCAAAGACAAACATCTCAGTAGGCAGTTTACAAGTTATAAAACTGCCAACAGGCATTTCTTAGAAACTTGATTTAAAAAGTACACCCAGTTTAAAAGGTAATTCACAATGACTTAAGATCCCTTTAACATGCACTTTGACTCTCCAGGTGATTTGCAGACACCTTCATGGCTGCTAGCTGGGTCTATAACAAAGGACCGTGTACCCTCCCCCAGGACACGGGCATTATTTGCAAGACATGTTTTACATCAGGGGTCCGGGGTCCCTAACAGGGGGCCTGTGGGTGCCACTGTGCCCTCTCTGACACCTTTTCTGGTGCCTGCCAATTGTTTTTAGAAAGTGGGTGGGGCCAGGTGAGGCTTTTGCCCAGTAGAGTTTCTGATTGGCCATGCAAATTAAAAGGCATCCTGCTAAACAGAGCTTCTGCGTTAAATGCTGAGGAGTTACTACTGGGGTTACACATGACCTGTCTCCCTGACATTTTTTGGTTGGCTCTGTCTTCTGCGGTAGCCATTTCATGGTTGGCTGCATCTCCTGGGGCCGCCAATTTGTTGTTGCGCTTACCACCCTGTATCAAAATTTCACTGGTACCCGCAAGCTTGAACAGGTTGTGGACCCCTGTTTTACATGCTGTACAACCAGAAGGCTTTATAACAGAACCAAACTTGCACAATAGCAATGGCAAAAACGGTGACAGCTGCACTGTTCACAGATACGCAAAGCAAGGCTCAACAGGGCCAGATGTATGGTGCCATATTGCTTATTGCCCAGCTACAGTGGTGCATTAGATAATGCTAGAAACTAGACTTGCAGGGGGCCTTTCCTAGATGCCAAGGTATACTTCAAATGTGAAGAATAGGACAGAGATTCAACAGGTTTGTCTCATTCCATCCCACTGTCTCTGCTGACACACATCCATGGTGTAACGTGATTCTATGCATGTTGACTCAAAGAAGCATGTCTCACTGTGCTCAATAGGGCTTGCTAAGCTTCAGCCTACAACTGGGCCCCTCCCGAGCCAGTGAGCTGCAGCCCCAGATGTTCACCCCAAAGTCCAGCTGTGACAGCTTGAATCCACAATCCAATAATGATGCAATCATTCCTTTACACATCTAGATTGCCGCTCACTATGCAACCACAGACTTTCCGTAACTGGTACAATTACATAACTTCATTCAGATAGATCAAGATGGGTCACTGTGTCTGTCTGTCTGTAGTGACAGAAAAGAGCAAGAGTCCAATAAGAAGTGATCAGTGACTCATGACAGCTCATATCCCGCCACATATTTTGTTAGTCTTTAAGGTGCTACTGGACTTCTGCTCTTTTCTATAACTTCATTCAGTGCTCAGCAGTCACCAAGTAATCCAAAATTTATACAGCTAGACCAGTGTGCCAGCTGGATATTGAGGGAAGTTCAGCATGATATATGTTGAGGACCCTAATACAGGGGGTCTCATATAGTACCCTCTAATTGAAAAAATATATACAGTACACTTTGTTCTTACCTTCAACATTAAGCCTGGCAGTTGTTTTTATAGATTCATCTTCCACCAGGGCACAACTATACTCCTCTTCATCAGACTTCTCAATCATTAGTACTGAAAGGAAGTGAGCCTTCCTGTCAGAATGTGTCCTGTATTTGTCTCTGGAAGTAATTTCTAGACCGTTCTTGAACCATTTCACTTTGACAAAGGGCTCTGAGGTTTCACATTCGAAGGTCGCCATTGAGTCTCTTTCCTTAGCAGTGACGTCTTGTAAAGTCTGTGTGAATTTTATGAGCTGTTTGGCTGCAAAGCAAATGGGGAAAGACTGGTGAGCAAAGAACAATGTGATAGTTATAGCATTACAGCATTATTTAAAAAAACACCAAATGGGGCAAGAAAGGTGTAGTACCTTGCACTAACAAGAATGCATGACTTGAGGTTTCACCGGCTATGTTAACAGCTTTGACCATAATACTGGCAGAGTCCTCTGCTGTCACATCTCGGATGACCAATTCACAGACATTGTCTTCTGGCCAGTACCAATAGATACGATCAGACCTCTCAATCTGCACGCCGTTTTTGAACCACTGGCATTCTGGGTCTGGTTTGCCCACTACCCGGACACGGAAATGAGCATCATTTCCCTGGCCGATTGTCTGACTTTGTACACGTTCAAGAATCTTGGGAGCTTCCATGCTTGGACTAAGTTGAATCTTCTCTGGCTTTATGGTTGGAATAGTGATTTTACCTTCCTCCAGAAGTGCTTTCTTTTCTTCCTCTGTTAACTCTTTGGTCCAGTGAAGAAGATCGTCCTTTGTCTTCTTAAGCAAGTCTTCATAGGATTCATCCTTTTTCCGAGATTTAAGCTCAACTGCTGTGATTGCTTCGTAATAGCCTTCTTCAGTCCTGCGTTTGAATTTACTACGGAGTTCTTCGGATTCTTCCGATACTTTCTCATGACTGACTTTTTCTGCCTTTTTCAGCTTTACTACCTCTTTTGTAGTCTTCTCAACTGGCTTGTCAACCTTTTGAACATCAAATAAAAGTTTACCGGGCTCTGTTGTTGGCGGTTCATGCTTAGGCTCTGGTGCCCGGCGAAGAACAGATCTGAAGTCTTCCCTTTGCTGAATCTCAAGTTTCACCTTGTGTTCTATTGTGCCTTCAGGGTTTTCTCCAGTTACTTTTACTTCACCTGTGTCATATGATTTGCAGTCCACAATATCTAGATAATAGATTCCGTCATAGCGAAGTCTAAACCTTTTGCTTTTGCGGATGAGCTGCCCATTGAGATACCAGTTCACCTTGGGCAGTGGGTAACCAGTCACTCGGCAACGGAACCTTGCAATTTCTCCTTCGAGGACTCTTGCCGGCTCAGGAAACAAAACCATTTCTGGCTTTTGTTTCACTTTTTGATCATCTGTAACCCCAACAAGAGCACCTTCATGGGCCATTCTCTCTAGCTCTTCAATTCTCTGCAAACCTTTCCTGCCTTCTGGCAGCTGAGATTCTTCGACAAGGCTTTTTTCATCCTTAACAATTAGAGTGGCTGAGGTGTGGTCGGTGCCATACTTGTTGGTTGCCCGGCATGTGATCACCCCACTATCTCTGGGGTAGGATACTTCATAGTCAAGACTGCAGTAGCCAAATTCATTAATCATTCTAAGTCTGTTGGCTGCCTCCAACGGCTTGCCATCATGTAGCCACTCCACTACCATGGTTGGGTCACCAATGGGTGTTAGCCGGCACTCAAAATGAGCTGGCCCGAAGCGCTTGAGCCTCAAGGATGTGAGCTTCTTCTTGAAAAACGGTTTCTGTTGCTTTTCTTTGTCATAAAGATCACCCTCCTCCCATTGCTCTTGACCATAACGCAAATGGAGAGGTTCAAGCTCTGGGGCGGAAATTTCTTTCGCTCTGTATGTCCCCTTTGGAATAATCAATTTCCTTTCCGGTTCGGGTTCAGTGAACTCGACTTCAACGTTCACTTTACACCGTGTAGTGTCACGTCCGGCTTTATTGATGGCAGTTGCAGTGTACCAGGCAGCATCCTGCCGGAGAGTGGACTCGATTTTCAGGGCGGCTTCTCCTTTCACTCCCTCAATTCTGAAACACAAGGAAAGTGAACATTGAGACAGCAGGCATCCACACTCCTCCCCCCACACCGAGGTTGTTGTCTCCCGCCCACTTATAACTGGCCATATTTATCTACATCAATGGGCCAGTTTCTCCCTATGGCAAGCCGTGATTATTGATTTTATATGTTTATAATGTGTTTTAAATTTTATCGTATTTATTGAAATGTTGTAACCCAACCTGAGCCCATCTATGGGATGGGTGGGATATAAATGCGAAAAATAAATAATTAAATAAATACTTTGTAAGGTTTCCTTTAATCAATGGAAACCTTCTTTAACTGCAAGGCAAAAAGAAGGTTCACAAATACTCTCGGATATCAGATCTGCACAAGACCCAAAGAAATAAATTATCATCACTCTCACAGCACAATCCTAAGGGCCATCGCCAAAGGACAGCAAGTGATATACCATCCCTCGGGGTCTTAGTTTTCGGCTGCCTTTATCTTTCCCATAAGAGCTGATGGAAATTCTTGTACTTACTGACTAAGCACACAGCCTATACATAGTGCATGATTTGTACTGAATACACGCACACACGTATATATTCAAACCCTTTATCAAATAGCACATCTTAATGTATTTTGTTACAAAAAGAATCAAGCAGGGATATTGCTGACTAAGCATTGGTTAGGTGAGCAAAAGTCTAAGAAGAACCATTTGGTTTTCTTATTGATGTTTCATGTTGCACTTCCAGCTTTTATGCTGTGCTTTCTTTGTACTGAATATACACATACATATATGGGGAGGAGCCATGGCTCCATGCTAGAGCATCTGTTTGGCATGCAGAAGGTCCCAGGTTCAGTCCCTGGCATCTCCAGTTAAAAAAGGGTCAGGTAGTAAGTGATGTGGAAAACCTCCACCTAGGAATCTGGAAAGCAACTGCTAGTCTGAGTAAATAATACTGATATAGACAGATAGATGATGAACACTTGAAGCTACCTTATACTGATTCAGTCTGTCTGTCTGTCTATCTAACACACACTCAAACACACAACATTGGAACTATCTTTTATTAAAATAGTACATCTTTACTCTGTTTTTTTTTAAAAAAACACCAAGTAGGTATATATTTTCCAAATAAATAAACACTTACTTTATATTTGGATATTTATGGGCTACGATAATATCACTGTTCTTCAGCCACACAATGTCAGGGTTAGGGTTACCCCTCGCCTTGACATACATTTCTAATTTCTCTCCCTCCTTGACACTCTTGTTCTTCAGCTTTTCCACAAACTGTGGTCTCACTAAGTGTTCTTTAGCTAAAGGGATAAGATAATAGGTTATCGGAGGAAGACAGTGAGTGAGAACATTACAATCTAAGCCATTTTTCCATAATAGGCAGAATAAGTACCTTCAACTGTGAGTGTCATTGAGATGGATGTTTTCCCTGCCCTGTTCTGGGCAATTACAACCCATTCCCCGGAATCAGCAGGCAAAGCTGGGCTAATAATCAACGACTGTGTCCCATCTTCCTTAATCACTATTTTATGGGTGTAATCATTAAGGACTTGTTGACCTGTGGAAATAAATATTGAGATTATTTTCCCCTGAGCATTATTTTCTTTCACATAGAGCTCAGGCTTTAAAAGAGATCCATGTCAAAAAGTGCTAAGCTGCCATACCATTCTGAAACCAGTACGTTTCTGGCATGGGTCTGCCCACAACTTTGAGGTCAAATCTTGCCGTCTGTCCTTCTGCACATTTGAATGATGTCGGCTTCAAGACAAACACAGGCTTGTACAGTCTCTCCAGCTGTGATTCATCTGTCTCATCTAGTCTGCGTGCAGGAGACCGTGAAGGCGAACTACGTGCAGGGGAACGGCTCGGGGACCGGGGAGATAGAGACCTGGGTAAGATAACATATTGTCCAATTTAATTGCATATTAACCTAAAATGTAGCAATGAACAATGGATTTCCATTTACTTTAATAGCAGCTATAAACACACTGCATCAGAAGGGGAGGTATATTATTCACAGGGCTGGTGGCAGCATACCCTGAGGTGGGGCAGCTGCTGGAGTCCAGGATTTCTGGGAGACCCCCTGTCACTGAGCTCCCTACCCACACAGAGGAGTGGTGGCACTCCTGGTGGTCACAGTGGTGGTGTTCCCATCTGCAGACACAGCAGCCAGTACCATTGGGGAAAGGTCAGTGGGAAGGCTAGGGAACAGGCGGAAGGGCATATAGGCAGATGGGGACAGGGGTGGGCTGGAAGGAAGGCATAAGCAGGGGTCCTGGAGGTGGTCAGAGGAGGAGAGGGCCCCCCGCCCAGCCTCAAACCTAGAACTAGCCCTGATTATGGCCTGTAATATACCTCTCACTTAATCAGCATGAAGTGGTGAGAATTTTCACACCGACAGTGAGGTATCTGTATATGCTGGACAATGTACTTTCACAAAATACTAATTCCACAGGGTAGCCAAGAAGGTGCTTTCATGAAATCCCATTAATAACTAATTCAAGGCCTGAGGTGGTTCTTACCGATATCTTCTAATCATTTCAGGTGATGGGATATAACCTGGAGACCCTGTCGGTCCAACTGGTTCAATGTACAATTTTGCAGAGCATATGGCATTCCCTTTTATGTTACTGGCAAAGACAGTGTAAATGCCCTCGTCTTCAGGCAAGACAACAGGTAAACGCAGACTGGCTCTGCCGTCTTGTAGCACCTCCATGTGGTAGTGGTCTCCATGCCTGATGCGCTTGCCGTCCTTGTACCAGGCAATCTGTACAAAAACATTGTAGAACTATGAAACAGGCAGGAAATCAAATGTTCCTTGTTTCCAAATGACTTGGAACTTCCCTATGTGTACTCCACTGATGCTGAGGAGTTAGCCATGTTAGTCTGTTGCTGCAAAATAGTAAACAGTCCAGTATCACCTTTAAGACTAACAAACTTTATTGTAGCATAAGCTTCCGAGAAACACAGCTCTCTTCGTCAAATGCATCTGACAATGAGAGCTGTGTTCCCCGAAAGCTTATGTTACAATAAAGTTTGTTGTTAGTCTTAAAGGTGCTACTGAACTTTTTACTATTTTCCACTGATGCTGTTTCAGAGGCTGAACAATTTAACTTGAAATAAGCATTTTTATTGGGTGTCTTGTAAAAATGTGTGGAAATGATGGCTCCGGATTAACCTGGGGGCGCTTTGTAGCCACAGAGTGAGGGGGGCGGACTGGGGGAAAAGTGTTCTGGTTTCGACTATGGCATTAGGTGGAGCTGGGTCATGGTGGCTGGAACCTTCTGGGCAGGGGGCCCAGCAGCCTTCTCGTTGAGCTGGCCACCCACCAGCTGCCTGGGATAGCTTGAAAGGGTAAGGCTGGAGCAGACCTGGGAAGCACAGTATTCATTCTGGTCCACCCCTCTCTTTTATCAAGCCAAGCTGCCTGGGCCCTTTTGCTCAGTTGGGCTTCAGACTAGGCTATGATCAATAAAGCTGTGGACTATTTTATTCCACCTGGTTCTCAGAGTGTTTCTGTGTCCCCTTTTCCCTTTCCTATGGCTCTCCCTGCCCTTAGGACCACAAGTTTATCCCTCCCCCCTTCCTTCTAGCTTTTGCCAAAATAAAAAGATATACCAAAATAAAGCCCTAAAAATGCTTGTGTAACATAGCGTGATTAAAAATAAGGCCAATTAATGTCTTTTTTTTCTTTTCTTTCTGTTATTAGTAGAACACATAAAACAAATAATATAATAAAGTCACTATTTAACCAGAACAACTTTCTTTAGCCGAAAGTATGTTGAGTTTTTTTAACTAACGGATCAAGTCAATTCTCTCTTAAGGCCTTATACAGTGTACAGACAAAATGTACTATTTAATCCCATTCACATGGACATATTTCCTACTAGGAAAAGATACTCTATTCCACCATCTCAAAATTACAGCAATTTCTCTATTATGGCTGCAGTCACACGAAGCAGTAGCCACGCTACTGCGACAGAAGATAGGTGGATTTTCCGGGCGTGATCTCACCGCCACATCTGGGAAGCGTAGACCTCCCATGGCGAACCCGAGGCTTCCCTCCAAAGATGCGCGGTTAAAAACTAGTACCTCGGAGGTACTAGTTTCCGGAAACCGCGGGGCAAGGGCGGGTGTCTGATCGCGTTTCCGGTGGTATCCAGCGCCCGCCCATGCCCCATTGCGAAAAGGTTTTCCCCCCCCGAAGTCTCCAGGGATGTGCACAGGCACCCAACGGGGCATGCACATACTTCAGGTTAAAAACAACAACACAACCCTGTTTGCCGTGCCGTGCCGCTTCTTTGGCACGTCGTGTGATCGGCACCTCCCCCCTAACCACGGGACCTCGACGGGACCGCGAGGGGACGCCTGATTGCGCAGTCGCGCGTTATTTCACTGTGGGGCAAACAGCCATGCCTCCCCCCCGCGATATCTGGCTCGTGTGACTGGGGCCACAGAAATACAGAAAGGGTAACAAAACATCTGATGTATGACTTTTGTAAACTGCTGTTGCCTATTACAATCAAGAAAATGGAAATGGCCCTTGGGTAAATTGTAAGAAAATTTGAACAACTTGGGGGAAGATATAGACACTTGTAGTATTTAGTCTACTGTAACTGATACATACCTTAGGCAAAGGATACCCAGTCATCTTGCAGTGGAAAGTAACACCACTTCCCTCAAGGATTCTGTAATTCTTTAATCTCATTTCAAATCCAGCTTCAGTGGTTTCCGATTCAGAGACATCAACCACCATCTCTTCTCCGTCTTCTTCAAGGAGTTCTTCTAAGGTGGTCTTAATTATTCTGTATTCAATTTCTTTGATCAGTCTTTCTTCGAAGGAGGAAATGTGGAATTCCTACCCCCCAAAAAAGAGGGAAATAAATGTTCAGCCTGTTTAGTGACAGCTATTCCCCAATACTGGAGAAGTCCAGAAAGAACAAAATGAAACGGAAATGCGATGTTTTATTGGAAGTTAAACATGACTGATTCTAACAGACTTACCTGTTCTTCTACAAAAGTCCTGACCAACACAGTATCTTTTGCCATTTTCTTTCTAATGAGAGCTTGCTCTCTTTCATATTCTTTTTCATAGTCAGCATACAAAGCACTTGGGGCTACCGCAGCCACTTTAGGCTCTTCTACATAGGCAGTCACTTGAGTATGATATATTGTTTCTTGTTGAGATTTTAGGTAGACCTCATAAGCAGCTGAAAGGGAAACACATACACACTCGGTTTTTTTGTAAAATGATCTCAGACTGGAAAAGGTGTGTTCTCCAAGCAGCAGTTCTAATCGGAGAGTTTAAGAAGTCCTAGGGAGATTCTGCATTGGCTTTTCCCTCCCTTGTTTTACCAAACCCACACTAGAACAGAAATTCCCCTCTGCATTGCATGCTGCTTTCACTTTCTTTGATCATCGGGTTTTATGGTACCTTCTGCATAGATTTATGGTCATTCAGGGGTGAATTTGCAGTCAGTACGACATTTCCCCAGGGTATCTGAATGTGGTTTGAGCTGCACCTTTTCCTCAGTGTTGAGAAAATGTGGAGCAAATGCCGGATGCAGAATCGGCCCTAGACATGTTTCTGTGCCCTGGCTTGGGGACACTAGTTCAGCCTTTCTTTTATAGTTCTGTTGTAATAACATCTTGTTGTAATAACCATATCATTTAATGGGCGTTCTAAAATGGCCGTGTCCAAATGATTTCTTTGAACTCCTAAGTGAGTTACAGCAGTCTACTTCAAGTGGATGTTGGAGATAACAACGGTGTAGATCCAACCAGCTTTTTCACTGATACGAAAGGTACAAAGGGTCTCCTTTGACCACACAAAAAGGCTATGTTGGGGATCATGGGACCTTCATGGACAAAAACCATGCGAGACAGGGGGTGTAGTAAGGAGGGGAGTTGAGAAAGACTGATGGGAAAACCTAGTTGGATTCACCCCACTGCAGAAGAAGTTGTAGGAAACATGGCATCCAGCAAACTGGGTTCATTGGACAAATATATACATACTAGCCGTAAAGCCCATTGAGGAGGAATACAACGAGCCCTAGAAAGGTAGGGTGGGTGGGTGGGCCATGGAGAGACAGACAGACAGGCAGACAGACCGAGGGGGTTGGGAGGGGAGAGAGAGAGAGGAAGGTAGGAAAGGGGGACACAGAGACAGACAGTCAGAAAGAGAGACAGACAGGCAGAGATGGAGGGAGGGAGGAATTGGGGGAAAGGAAATCAAAGTAATGGGGAGGAAGGGAGAAAGAGTGAGGGAGGGAAAGAATGAACGGACATAGGGAGAAATGTAGAGAGAGCGAGGGGGTGTAGTGGTGAAAATGTGGGCGAGGTGGACGGTCTAGCGCCTTCACCCCTCACCCGCTCCCCCCAAAGGCCTGTGAAGTGGGGGGGAAGGCAGCATTGTAGCTGTCAAGAGGCCAGGTCTACCAATGTTGTGGAATGGGGTAGGTAGATCTGTGCTCCGGACGCTTCTGGAGAACAGGTCTACCCACCCTATTCCAGTGTATTGGTAGACCTGGCGTCTGTAGAACAGGCCTACACACTCCATTCCAATGTATTGGTAGACCTGGTCTCTGGAAGTCTACCCTCTCACTATAGTAGTAGACCTGGCCTCTTCACTGGCATAACGGTCCTGATAGTGATAGGGGGTGGGTAGACCT
>NW_015167560.1:700837-776174 GCF_001447785.1 Gekko japonicus
CCGGGCGACCGGAGCCTACAGGCTCCGATCGCTGGTACTCTAGTGGGTCCGGGGGGGGGTGCAACGGAGGCGGGGGGCAGGCGAGGCGTCCGCCGTTGCCTGTGGTTCACTGGGCACGGGGGAAGGCAAGCGTAGTTCACCCTTTCAGAAGTGGCCAGAATGGCGTCGGTAGTCGTCCTTGTCTGTGGCCGACTATGAAAATGGCGTCGGCTGCATGTTAGCAGCAGAGGTGGTGTGGGCGGGACCCCAGCTTTGCCTTCTTATTGGTGGGCATATATAAGTAGCAGTTCCACCAGCCATACACTAACGGGGCGCATTTTCGAACGTTGGTCCCCACTATTCAATTATTATAAGGAAGAGATGGACAAATTTGCACTGGTGTGCTCAAATTTTGGATTATTGAGCACCATCCTTCTAAATATTAGTTTTATCCACTTATTCAATTACAGCTTAGACATTCCTTGGATTGGTTCCTATAAAGTGTGAGCAGAAGGCAATCACAAATGTGGCCTATTTCTGCCTCCCCTTTTTCCCAGCAAACCACTGAGACTTCTAAAAAGCTGATGGTTGAGGTCATGGGAATCGTGTACATAAAAAGCTACACTGCACAGGGGGCTGCAGTGAAATGAGGGGACAGGGCAAAAGTGCCCCAGCTCACTCTTCCACCAACAAAGGCTCTTGCACCAAGATAAGCACTTCTGGCAGAAGATGGTGTGGGCAATTTTGCCCATTTTCCCTTCCTCACTGCCGCCCCTTGGGCTTCATTACATTCATTGCCAGCTTTTCAGAAGTCTTGGGAGTTGCTGTAAGAACACAGGAAGTGAGAAAGATCCACACCCATTAGTACCATCAGGGCTTTTTTTGGGGGGGGGGGGAAGAGGCGCTGGAACTCTCAAGAGGGGAATTAAGTTTTCCATCTGCATACTGAAAACTCATGAACTTTTAAACATTTTAAAAACAACTTTGTTGAAGAGGTTCTGGAACTCCCCCCCAACCCCCCCTATCATTGTATTCACAGTATTATCCAACTCCATGTACCTTTCTCTAGTCCAATTTAAAGGAAATGTTTGAGTTTGTCTTTCATTTTAATATAGTCAATGAAATTTGATTTTCAAGAATTTGGCAGTCCTTTAACAAAAGGTCTATTATTACTCCTCACTGAATTGTTTTAAAAATCGATGGTCACTATTTTCCTATTCACATACCTTCTTCTAGTAAGGAAGCTGATGCAGAAACTTCCCCATGTTTGTTACGAACAACAATACTGTATTCTCCAGCATCGTCGGCAAAAGTCATAGAAATTTCAAGTCTGCATTCCCCAGTTTCTTTTTTGTGCATCACTTTGTATCTTTAGAGATATAAAAAGAACTCTCATAAGACGCTGTGATTTTTATACACACACACACACACACACACACACACACAAATCACAAAGACTTTTCAAATTTCACATCAATGCTGAGAGCTCATTCAATATTACTGGAAAAGTAACATGACTCCCAGAACAAAAACCCTTCTGTGTTTGTGTGTTCCCTCGCATCAAAAACTCTCTGCTTATGGAATTTTAGCATGTTAAGTAGATGCTTCTATCCTAGCCTCTGCTTTTGGCTTCTACATGCAGCATTTTTTGTATTTTCATATGCGCATATATGTCACTGTGTGAGTGTGTGTGCCCCTGGAAGTCATGGAGACCTCTGGTGCCTGACCCCTACTGGGGGCCTGGAGAATATTCAGAGAGGTGGAGGAATAAAGCCTGCCCCCACCTCTGGTATTTCAAGATCTCCCATCCAAGTTATTGCCAGAGTCGACCCTGCTTAGCTTCTGAGACCCCTCTGGGGCTACATGCAGCATTTTTTTTTGATAGCCTAGGCTAGCTCATTCTCATCAGATCTTGGAAGCTAAGCAGGGTCAACCCTGGTTAGTATTTGGATGGGGGATCACCAAGGAATACCAGTGTGCTATGCAGAGCCAGGCAATGGCAAACCACCTCTGTATATCTCTTGCCTTAAAAACCCCATGAGGGTTGCCATAGGTCGACTGTAACTTAACAGCAAAAAATAATAATAATCAAATATGTTATCCCTCAATCTATATACTTTGAAATGATAAAGTCTGCGCACCATCTATTCCCCCCTCCCAAATATTCGTCTTGGTTCCCAGATTCCAAATTCACAGTATTGTATTATTTCATGAGCTAGTTTTATCCTCTGGTTTCACCTATGGTGGTTTTATTATGGACACTTGAAGCAAAACAAGGCTATTGTTAATCACAAATTTCATTTACTAATTTCTAATTTATTCCACTCAGTCCTGTCCTGCTCGTTTTGATCAGAAAGGTAGGGCAATGGAAATCCTTTGTGTTACTCTTGTATCATGCCGACATTACAACTGTGAAATGCCTACTGTACCTGTAGCCCGTAGTAAGAGGAACTCCGGCTTTCTTCCAGTAAACATGTGGCTTTGGATTGCCCCCAACCTGGCATTCAAAAATGACACTTCCACCTTCGACTAATTTCTGTACAATAGGTTTCCTTATGAAGAATGGAGCAGCAGGTTCTCCAGAAACTTCTTCCGCAGCAGTAGTGATCTCAGTCATTACTACATCTCTTGACTCCACGTAGCTAGAAGAGCAACCCCAACAAAAGCAATGGGTAAATTATAGCAATTCATTACAGGACAAAAATAGAAGGAAGCACGCTTCAAACAGTTTTAATAAAATTATTACCGTTTGTCTTCTGTGACCACTTTTGCAGAAACTGCTTCTTTGCTCTCAAACTCCTCTGAAACTATTTTTCAAAAAATAATAATAATACAGATGTCACGATACTTTCCAACGTGGGGAAAAACACACACAGATGTTACACACATTCATTGAGGGCAACAGAGAAATCGGGTACCTCAATACCTTCTCTGTTAATAGGACAAAGGAGTCAGGGTCAGTGTTCATTGGCCCCTTAGCACAGTCCATCTTTCACTTAGGACACATTCATTACACGTTTTCACCAAAAGGCAATATTGGGCAATCATTATTTATTTATTTAAAATATTCCTATGTCACCCTTCTGACCACTCACGTTCCCCAAGATGGTGAATATGACCGATTAAAACATTTCAACAGTTAAAAAACAACATTTAAAATAATTCAGTAAAAACACATAAACATATCTTGTGAATGGGCTCCACATATACCTGGTTGCCATGCCAGAGAGTGATTAAAATCTGGAATTCACTGTCAGAGGATGTAGTGATGGCCACAGGAATAAACAGCGTTAAAAGGGGATTGAGGATAGGTCTACCAGTGGCTACTAGACATGGTGATGGGAACCGCCACATTCAGAGACACTAAACCTCTGAATCCCAGAGCCAGGAAGCTACATCAGGGGAAGGCCTCAGCTTCTATTCCTTGTTCTTCAAATTTTTATTTATGTTGTTTTACACCATTCTTAACAGATGTATTGCTTACAATAAAGTTGTTATCATTCTTTTGAGTCTATTACATTACTTCTTTTCTAACCATTTATGCAGTCTATTCCATCTTTCTTTAAATATATCATCATCTTTTCCTTGTACAATCAATGTCAATTTGTCCATCTCTGCTATGTCCAACAGTTTATATATCTATTCTTCTCTTGAGGGATTTTTTTTTCTTGTTTCCAATACTTAGCAAAAACAATTTGAGCTGAAGTTAACATATATGTTATCACACATTGATTTATTTTATTACAGTAATCTGGTAAAATATTTAACAAATAAATTTGTGGTAAGTAAGGTAAGTCTATATCCAGAATTTCACATAGGCTTCTATTCCTTGTTGATGACCCTCCAGAAGAACTGGTTAGCCACTGTGTGAGACAGGATACTGAACTAGATGGACCACTGGTCTGATCCAGCAGGGCTCTTCTTATGTTCTTATGATCCACAAAGCTACAAGATGGTTGTTCTGATGGCTTGTGAGTTCAGGGCCTTGGTAAAAGGACTGCCCACCCTGGTTGGCACTAATGGGCAAACCCAGTCCCGGTTCTATTGGCCGAGTGTCTAGTGACCTTTTTCATTTAGTATGCAGAATGCTGCTGCAAATGGGTCTCACCATTGTTTACTACAATACTTACCTTCAATGCTCCTTCTAAGCTGTGGAGTCTTGTGAGCAGAAATTCTACTTTGTGAGCTACTGGCATTAAAGTTGTGAGCGAGCGATTTGGCTACTGCCTAAATTAGTTTGCTCTGGAGCCATCCTTCCTGAGCTAAGACAAAAATGTGCAGGATGGAAGCTAAAAAACTGTGAGCCGGCTCACACTCACTCAGGGAACACTGCTTACCTTGTACGACAAGATGGCAGGAAGTGCTGACACTTCCAGCAACATTGGTGGCTGTGCAAGTGAATCTTCCGCTGTCTTCCGCAAAAGCTTCTCGAATCACAAGACGAGCCACTCCTGCCTCAAAGGTAATCTGGAAATCTATAGAACTCTCAATGCGGTAATCTTCTCTATACCATGACACCGTTGGCACTGGATAGGCAGAGATACGGCACTCCAGGGTAACAGATTCCCCCTCTACAACAGTCACATTTCTCAAGCCCTACGAGAAAAAAGCATACACACATATTCAGAATATTTAAGCAATCCCTTTGCTCACAACAGACCAATAGGAGAAGGAGAAGGAGAAGAGGAGGAGGAGGAGATTGGATTTATACCCCACCCTTCACTCAGAGTCTCACAGCGGCTTACAAATTCCTTTCCCTTCCCCTCCCCACAACAGACACCCTGTGAGGTAGGTGGGGCTGAGAGAGCTCTTCCCAGAACTATCCTTGAGACAACTGCTCTGACAGAACTATGGCTTGCCCAAGGTCATCCAGCAGCTGCAAGTGGAGGACTGGGGAATCAAACCCAGTTCTCCCAGTTTAGAGCCTGTGCACTTAACCACTACACCAAACTGGAAGAAGAAGAAGAAGAGGCAGCAGGAGGAGATTGGATTTATACCCCACACTACCCAAAGGAGTCTCAGAGCATCTTACAATCTTCTTTCCCTTCCCCTCCCCACAACAGACACCCTGTCAGGTAGGCGGGACTGAAAGAGCTCTTTGAGAACTGCTCTTGAGAGAACGGCTCTGAAATAACTTGTGAGTGACCCAAGGTCGCACCTGCAGCTGCATGAGAAGGCGTAGGGAATCAAACCCGGTTCTCCCAGATTAGAGTCCGCGCTCTTAACCACTACACCAAACTGGCTCTCATTTAAACATATGAAAACATTCTTAGGGTTGCCAACTCAGAGTTAGGAAAGGTCTGGCGATCTGGGGGTGGAGCTTGGGGAGTGTGGGACCCCAGTGGGGCATAATGCACTGAAGCTGCCATTTCCTTCGGGGGACCTGATATCCGTTGTCTGGCATTGCAACTAATCTCCGGGCCCCACCTGGAGGCTGGCAACCCTAATTCTTCTAGTTTAGATGTTTACAACTTCTACAAAGCTCCTGCTCCCACTGAACCCACTGCATGAAAGCTGAATAAAAATTAATGCATGATTCAGTGTTATGTAGACTGCTGGGGAATTGCTCTCTGAGTCTGGTCAACCAGCAGCCTCACACCGATGATGTATTTATATTTAGTGCCAATGACAAATCCAAGCATAAGGGAATCATAGGCGACACATTTCTCAAGGCCCAAAGAGGCCTTCCTCAGTCAAGCCTGGCTTGTATATTACCTGTAAATGGTCAGGTATCTGATCCCTTCATCTGGACTGGCTCCCAAATATACCTTCGGTTTGCCAGGCCTCAACTCTACACTAGGATAGGTTCAGCGCAGAGGCAGCAGGAAAAGCTGATCCAGATACCAGATGTTCATATAATCTTGCCAGTAAATCTTTCTTGCAGTCCTGAACGATCACCTCATTGGCATCATGCATGGGGTTTTCTGTTATGCCTGGCTAGTTGGGTTTATCATCTGTGGTGTTTTTTAAAAAACATTATCCCATGTTCACTTTTTGACTCCTTCATCTAAATCAAACTTTATTAAGTTGGTCATACAGATTTATGGAACTGGTTTACTTGGTTTTCTATTCTTTCTGCCTCTGATGTGTTATCACTGGCTTATCCTGTTATGTTATTAAACATATTTGGGTGGGGGGGTGAGAGTATAGATCCTGATTCAATTCACATTTTGAGTGCCTTCCAGCACCACAATTCTTATTAACATAAAGCACAACATAATAAAGATAGATTCTCTCAACTATCTACAGTCATATTTACTGAATTTGAATTGACCCATAGCCCTGAAAATATACTTAGGGATCCCAAGTCCCCCTGGGGGGCGGGGAAACCCCCGCCCCAGAGGCCCATTCCCCGCCGCCGCATCGGGCCCCAGGGGGAACTCCGCCCCGATGTGCGCGTCACCCAGAAGTGATGGTTTTTCCTTGTATGGCCGTGCCCCCCCCCAGCGTGCCTGGCGTCCTCCCGTCACTTCCGGGTGACGTATGTGCGGCGCGTGCGCGCACGCACCAGACGCCAGCCGGGAGCCCCCCACTCCCGGCGAAGATCCACTTGGCAACCCTAAATATACTGCATTCTAAGGATCCAGTTCAGTGTGGATAACTGGGACAAATGATATTGCAGAGAAAATAATCCCAACGAATTCAGTCTAACATGCCACCCCCCCACACACAGGTTGACTCCCTCCATAGCATCCAATCCAGCATTTAACCGCTAATGAATATATACAGAACTCAGCAATCAGTTTATCCCATGCACTTCAGTGAAGAGAATTTATCCACACATATATTCTTTGGTACGATGGAGCTTTTGCCCTGACCTGGAAGGCCCAGGCCAACCCAATCTAGTCAGAACTTGGAATCTAAGCAGGATGAGCCCTGGTTAGTAATTGAATGGGAGACCACCAAGGAAGTCCAGGGTTGCTACACAGAGGCAGGCCATGGCAAACCACCTTTGGACACCTCTTGCCTTGAAAACTCTACAGGATTGACTTAAGTCAGCTGCAAGATGATGGCACCTTATGCATACGCATGGAGTTTTCCAAACACTGAATGAGATAGTGCATATATGCATTGTTCTGAATGTGTGGCTCTGGTATTAGTCATTCAGCATAAAACCAGGAAAGATTTTTGACTTATTTTGCTTTCTGTCATCCTACAAGTTACGGACGCTAGATGGCACCAGAGCTTCATCATATTAAATTACAAAAGATAAAGCATAATTTTAAAAGCTCTTCAGATTGCAACAGGGTAAACGCAAATACAATATCAGCTGTACTTATTGTTACTTACTGAGACTATGGATGGGGGTGTAGCGGGAACTTCTGCTGGTTCGGGAACCCTCGCAGCTTCAATTTCAATCACCTAGAGATATTTAAAGCAGAGTTAGGACATGCCACGCACGTTTGATGAAGTTAACGGCAGCATGCAAGAATGGACAACGGTTCCTTGTTGAGAGTTCTTCGCTGTTTGCTATGACAAAGTGACATTAGGGTCTTAGAGGTGAGCAAAAGAAAAGCAAATGATGAATGCGACACAAAGGTCAGTAGGGAGACATATTTTAAAGGGGAAAAGAGGCTTGCAAATGAAGGAAGGATGAAAACACGGCGGGTTACTCCAGATGCAGAATTTTCGTAATGACAAACCTCTGGTTCGCCTTCCTGCATCAATTCAATGTGTTCTTCTTGCAACAGACCACCTGTCACGCTCACACCTATGTCTCTTTTCATCTCAACACCGTAACGCCTCTGATAGGTGTCAAGTGTCTCTCCGAAAGGATACTGTGGGGAGACAACTTTCTCGGCCATCACTCGGGGTTCGGGTGATTTTGAAAGAGGACGCCTCACAGGCTTGGTGATCTTTGGCACAGAAGTTGCTGACAACTCCTTTTGCAGAGTTGCTATAGCGGATCCTGCTATTGAAACCTAACCAAACCCAAGAGAAAAAGAGATACTACTTAGCTTCATCTTAAAAGATGAACTATATTATTAGCCAGCCAAATACATGTAAAAAGGTATGAATGCAATTTTTAAAAATATATTTGGTGAATTTGCTTTTTGAATTTACTGGAAACAGTATTTTCCCAATTTTCAGTTATTAGAATTTGAAATTATTTGTAGTTAAGCTGTAGGCGTTTTCATAGGAGTCGTACGACTGCTATCCAAAGAGATATTATTCAAATATAATATTTGAGAACACTAATTTGCTTTCAAATAATATGTACATTTTTATGTTATAGAAAATAGATACTCCCAATTTTGCTTTTTAAAAAATTTATGATTTGGGAAGAAAACAAAGGTGGTTTTCAGAACATTCTTTGGATTATTTACATGTATTTGAGCATTACAACAAAAGTGCATTCTTAATGTAACGATGAAGAGATTGCACAGAATAGAATTCTAAAAATAGATTAGGTGGGGTCGTTAGCAGATGAGGCCTGTGAAGGAGATGGTTAAAATGTCAACTCAAAGAATGGGAAGAAAGTAAAATGAAAGTAACACAAAAGAACATGATTCTAATGGAGGGAGATAATGTAGTTTGGATTATATATGTACAGTATGTTAATTCTGAAATGGATTTAGTATGTAGTACTATAGAGAGGAAAGAATGAATTATAAATTATTTGATTAATGTTTGGGATGAGCATGGAGAGAGAATTTTCTACCCTTCACGAGAGAAAAGGAGTATGTCAGGCACGTAGCATTTTGTTCGGTACTTCTTTCCCATCCCCCAGTTCTGAATCAAAAACGTCTTATTCCTTGATCGATAAAGGAATTGAATTTTCCAGCTGAATGTTATAAACACGGATGTGGATATGTTTGCATGAATATAATCTACAGCCCAACGGTGGTGCCGCTTAGGGATGCCAGCTTCCACGTGGGACCTGGGGACCCCCCAGAATTACAGCTCATCTCCAGACTACAGAAATCAGTTCCCTTGGAGAAAACAGAAGCTTGGGAGGTTGGATTCTATGGCACTGTACCCCCCACTGAAGTCCCTGCCCTCCCTAGGCACCATCCCCAAATATCCAACCTGGATCTCACAACCCTACCCCTGATCCCCGGCTGGTGGCCAGGGCGGACCTGGCAACCCTAGCAGCCACATGTTCCCCCGTAGAATGGAGAAAGTCTCTGACCAGATTCCATAAATCTTCCTTCCTCCACATATACATCTGTTATTTTTCATTTGTTTTGGTTATGGGGTTTTTTGTGTGGATGACATAGCTGTTTGCCTGACATATCCTTCCTCCTATTCTTACCTCATAAGTATGATCTGGTTTAGGAACAGTAATTTTTGAAACTGTAAAATGAGGGCTTGCTGTACGGGGACGTGGGTGTTCCACTTGGATTGATTTTTCCATTGTAGTTTCTGCTGTTCTTTTAATCTATGTTTAACCAACAAAACATTTGTTGAGAATGTGACGCCGCCTTCCAAGTATGGAAAAAAAAAACCAACCAAAAGACATTCAGCAGCCATAGGAAATGACTGCATCACTCAATTTGAACCTAACCTGGGTCGATACGGCCATCCCCATTTTTTCAGTGGCCACAATGTGTTTCTCAGGAGGAATGTGAACCTCCTCAGTTTTCACTTCTTTGGTGACCATATGATGCTCTGGTGGCAACTCAACAACACGTCTTGCTAAAGTACGCTCTTTATATCCGTACTCCAAAGCTGCCTGTTCAGAATAAGCTTCTTCAGTATAATCTGGCTCTCTCGGTTCTCTAATGCGCGCTTGATCTACTGCAGCAACAACTGTGGCTACAGCTTCTGCTTTTTTGGCAACACCAATCTAAAAGCAACATTTGTAGAACATGGACACAGATCCTTGTTAATGACAAAGAATGGCTAGCAGAAAGGCAACACTTCTCACACACAAAAAACATTGCTGATCCAGACTTTCAACATATCCACAGAGTTCCTTGTTCCATATTCACATCATGTGCCCACCTTGTCTTTTTGGGGGGTATATTTTTGTACACAGGCTTGAATCCCAACCTCCCTTTCCATTTACATTTTTTAGTTGCCATTCATACTAGTTAATTTTTCCTGTGGAAGCAAGGCCAGGCAATGTTTGCTGACAACTCCTCTTACTTTGATTCCCACAGGGTTCCGGGGGGGGGGGCAGTGACCTATGGAAGCAAGATTTTGAGGGTCAAATAAGACTGCGAGAAAGGGGGAGGCAGGAAAGTTGCAGTTCTACTCGAGCTGCATAGGATTCAAGCCTATATTCTGGAGTTCCTTTTGTTGAAAACAAATGTCTTGTTCCTTTGAAGTATGCAAATATGGAGGAAGGAATGTTCCACTGTATACAATGCAGACAGCTATTGCATAAATACAGTATATCTTGAACATGGAAAGGTGGGATAAAAATGTTATTAAATAAAATACAAAATGTTCAAATACTGTATTTTGAAGACAGGTGTAAGTATATATTTTACTTTATGCACTTACACATATGTATGTAGAACACACAATATTTTCTGGAAAAGCACACAATGCATTTGAAGATTTACTGACTAAACATGGACACATACACCACCTTTTCAGATAGCTGCACATACAATTTTGCAACACATTTTAATGGTTCAGACAGTTACAAACAAACACTTTACTGCACTTTTTACCACACATCTGCAATTGGTATGTAGTAAAATTCTCTTTTCACATAGTGGGTTGGCACAGATGGCCACGGTTCTTTAGGCTGGTGAGAGCGTCTGCCCAGATAAGGTTGATATTCTGAATGTGCCATCATTAAATTAAATTAAATAGGTCGTAATTAAATTACTATGGGGATATAATTTGATGTTTTCCTGAATCTCATTGTGCTTTCTTTTAAAATGCTAATAAACCCTATTTTTAAATTGATTTTTTTTGCACACAATTGATTCTTCTTTCTTTTGAAAATTCAGGTTTATTACTTTAAACATTGAGCTGGATCCAAGCTACTGTTTCTGCAGGTGTAAGGACTTCAACCATCAGAGCATGATTTTCCCGCCCCTCCTGCCCAAAATGGTAGCCTGAAATTCTCCCCCAACTCCTGTGCCAATTTCCCGTGTGTGTGGGGCATCTGGGAATGCCATGGGGAAGGGGGGATGGTAAAACTGTGCTCTGCGTGCATAAGTACTTTCACTCATGGAAATGTTAGTCTGGATCCAAGTCATTATTTCATATTTGAAAATTGAGGCTCAGAAGTTCCAATAGAAAAAAAGGAACCATAACCTGAACTGTTGCCATTTTTTCAGCATCTAGTTCATTCAGCTATGCAAGTAAAGAAATACAGATATGGAGCAATCATACTTTGAAAAACAAAACTAGCACCTTAACCACATGACACTGCAGTGACATTCTGCCATTGTGGATACTGTAGAAATATAGTTATATTTCGTCAGAGACTTTCATGTTTCTTAAAGGTCTATTCACCTGATCGTGAACTAGATGGATTTGTTCTCTTTTGGTAGCAACTTCTTCTCTAGTTCTTGAGATCTGCTCTTTGTGTTTGTCAACAGCAATGATTGTTGGAACTACGGTGGTTTTCTCACTTTCCTTTCTTATCTGATCATTATAGCAAGAATGAAAGGTATGTTACATAAAGTTTCAAACAAGAATGGGAAATGACAGTGAAACACATGGATAATGAAAAAGTTAACAAGATTAAAGGGCGTTAGGGGTCTGCTCACTGCAAAGTGACCCTTGAGCCTTTTACTGGATAGATACTGATGTCTGGTAATTATTTCGCTGGCTACTTAAGTATAATTCTAATGAAAATTAATGTTTTAGTATAAATATACTTAATCCCAAAATGCTGTCACAGCTCTGAACATATTAGGGCATACCATAAGTCTCAAAGAACACCTTCCATTGCTGGAATAGATATTATTTTTTCCTTAAGGAAAGCGAAATGAAAATGATATTAAAAAGTTAGTATATTTTATCAGAGTTACATGAGAATGTCAATGTAAGAATGGGATATGAGAATGACTACCACGCCAGCAACAATTCCATTCACCTTTTCTTGGACAAGGTGGACTTGTTCTTGTCTAGTTGCAATCCCTTCTGTAGTTTTTACTATTGCATCTGGCACTTTGGGTTTACCAGTGGTAATTACTACTTTAGGTACAGAAGGTTTCACGGGTTTCACAACTTCTTTCCTAATCTGATTTATACAGCAAAAAAGAGAGGCGTGAATACACACAGTGTTGCAAGAAATGTGCACGCAGACATTTGGGGAAAGCGGACAGGGGTTAGTAAAGCATAAGGTACCAGAAGAAGTAAAAGATAACAATATTTTTATACAGTCCATAGAATCATGTACAGTTCTGTGTTCTGCACAGGTTTTTATCTTTATTCTATTTGTCTTCATTAAATTCAGTAGAGTTACACTATGCTTGAACTCAGGGAACGGCAATGCCATTTTTAAATTTAAAGAAATTGTAGTAGTAGAAGAGATTGGAATTATACCCTGCCCTTCACTCAGAGTCTCAGAACAGTTTACAATCTCCTTCCCTTCCTCTCCCCACAACAGACACCTTGTGAGGTACGTGGGACTGAGAGAGCTCTGAGAGAACTGCTCTTGAGAGACCAGCTCTGAGAGAACTTGTGACTGACCCAAGGTCACCCAGCTGGCTGCATGTGGAGGAGGAGTGGGGAATCAAACCCAGTTGTCCAGATTAGAGTCTGCCACTCTTAACCACGACAGCAAACTGGCTCCTTGAAAACATAAAATGGCCTTAATTTTCAGACACACCTATCAATGACAAGATGCACACATGAAACTGACTTCCCAAAAGAGTTACCATGAGATGATTTTCTGTTAATACTTCATGAAGGGGTTTCATGTTAGTTCCGCATAGAGTGTATCACATAGCTTGGCCTACTGTTTCAATATATGTTACCAATCATGAGTTTTGAGATCTGCCAAATCCATGTTGATTTCCTAATCCAACTGAGGCACTGGGCTCCTCTGTATTCTCATTTTCCACATTGGTGTATCCCTGTTGCTTCGGGGGTTTTTTTCTTTCCCACACATGTTTCGCTCCCTCTTGTGGTCAATTCAATATTGCACTACGTTATGTCCAGCAGTTTCAGGAAAATATGCTGGACATACAGCAATGTAATATCAAATCAACCACCAGAGGGAGCAAAATGTGTGTGGAAAAGGGGGAAAAAAGACCTGAAACAATAAGGGTGCTCAAGTGAGGAAAATGAGAATGCAGAAGAGCCCACTGTTCTGGTGAATAATTTCTAGGTTGACCTCCAATCCAGGCCCAGTAAAAGCCTTGAAGCCTACCTAGTCTAGAGCTACTGAATTTCATGGGCTCATGATTTGTTTTCCCTGCTTGTTGCCTGCAACAAAAACCAACCTATAAATGTCCGAAATTAGTTAAAATTACAACCATTAGTAACGGAACACATAATTAAAAAAAAAAACCACGTAAATTGAAGGGCCCAGTCTAGCAGCCCTGATTTATTCAGATTTCCTCTTGAATTTTTTGGAAATTCAAATTAGGCCTGAATGGCTGGTCTGGTTACATAAAAATAGAGAATTTGATGACCAATCATCAAACATTTTTCACAGTTATAATTACCTTTTCATGACTGATATGAATTTGTTCTCGTTGAGTAGATATTTCTTCTCTAGCTCTTGAAATCTGTTCTTGCTCCTTAGTTGTATCTGTGGCAATTATTACTTTGGGTACAGGAACTTTCACTGGTTCCTTTTTTACCTGATGTTTAAATTAAAAGAAAAATATTAAGTTATATCCGATCTCAAAAGCAAGCCATGTCTTTATCAGATTACGTGGCGATAACCCCTCGTGGCTACATTCCAACACAGAGTGAAGTGTTCTTAAGTAGATGGACACCATTTGGTTTATGTGAAATCGTGTGATGGATTACTGTCAGCCTGCTTAGCATCTGTACAAATGGAACAGCTACATGCTGTGGCTGAACAGTTGGGGAGACGTATTATTTTGAAAGAGGGTTGCCAGCTTCCAGGCGGGGCCCAGAGTTCTCCCAGAACTTTAAGTGTTCTCCGGACAACAGAGATCAGTCCATCTGGAGAAGATGGCAGCTTTGGAAGGTGGACTCTATGGCACCACATCCCTGCTGAGCACTCTCCACTCCCCAAACTCCACCTCCAAAGTTGGCAACCCTATTTTGGAAGGTAGTTATGGGCTAGGTGCAATGATCTGTCAGTGGCCTGTCATCTTTTCCTTGCTCCCCTTCTACCAGCAGTCCTTTGGAACCTGGGAAAGTTGGTTCCTAGATTCATGGGACACACATGGTTGACGAACATATGTGATGGAAAATATTATAGTGCAGTGTTAAAAAAAGAGTAGTGTTTCCTTCTTACAGATCTTTCTTAACAATAAGTCCTATAATTTTTGTTTCCTGAACTAATCAGTCAGATCCAGTGACCTATGAAGAGAGCAGAGTCAGAGAATAGAACTCTACACTCCACTCCCCTCGCAACCCCTGAAAAGGGCAGGATCTGGAACTCTTGGGGAAAAAAATTGGATTCAGCATGGGGCCCTGCAGCTTAAGGGAGAACTGGCAGAATTCACCCTTCCCCTTTTGCACAAGCTCTTCTGAAAACAGCATCGTAAGGATTGGTTTTCTGTCAATCCCCAGTTCTGGAGACATTGCACATTCACTGACACTCATCTTCTGCATTGCCATGTGGACACCTGAAAATCCAGTTTGAATGATCGCTACACTACAATGAAAACACAACACCCAGTGACGTATGGATGCAGCCATTTACGTTTCATCCATACTAGTCCCCCCCCCCCAATTCTTACAAGCAAAACAATGATACCTGTTCCAGTGCCCAAGAATTATACCTAGATATGTAAAAAGGCCAGTGGTCACCTTCTCTCTATGAATCTGACCGCAGAAATTCTTTGGAAGTCTTTCTCTGCTAAAGTACAGTTTGCTAAAATAACTGAAAGTCCAGAGGTTTGTGCTTTGGTGGCTATTTCAGACTTACAAAGTGGTATCAAGCACCGGCAAGTGTAATGGAATAAATGACACAACCACATGCTCACATATAACCAATGGACAGAGGATTCCATGATATAATGCTTCATAATGAATGGAGCAACAGTATAACATCAAAAGATGTGACTCAACAGAGGATGATATCAGGGATCCCTGAGCTATCTTTTAGGGAAGGGATGGGCAGGGAGGGATATTTTTATTTTTGTATTTTTGTATTTTGTGTGTCTGTGTATGTATGTATGTGTGCCTGGAAGTGGGGCTAGGATGTTTCACAGAGGTGGCTATTAATTGTTATGTTGGTTTTAAACTATTGTAAGCCGCCCTGAGCCGCCTTGGCGGGAGGGCGGGGTAAAAGTCTAATAAATAAATAAATATTGCCTGCCTCTGCGTCCCGGCCCTGGCATTCCTTGGAGGCCCCCCATCCAAGTACTTGCCAGGGTCGGCCCTGCTTAGCTTCCGAGATCTGACGAGATCGGGCTTGCCTGCAGGGAGGGATATTTTTAAGCCCAATGTTTCCTATCAAATACTGGTCGCAGGAAACAAAGGCTGGAACAGCAGTGTGGGTCGATGCAGGAAGCCTCTTGCAGGTCCTGTGGAATTTTGTTTCTTCCTTTGATCCCACCCCCCCTCCATAACACGTCATCATTGGCTTTAAGAACTCGCCTCCGTTTCAAAAGAAGCTTGCCAAGCAACTGGATGGGGAGGGGGATGGGAGAGATGCCGCTTAAGAAATAAACATTCAAAACTTTCCTATTCTCCCAGGATTACATTACAATCCTAAACAGAGTTTACACCCACTGAAGTTAGTGGGCTTAGAAGAGTGTAGCCCTGTTTAGGATTCGAGTCCTATAGCACCATAGAGACCAATAAATTTTTCAGGGCATACTCTTTAAAAGTCAAAGCTCCGTTGGGTAAGTAATCCACAAAGGAAGCTTCGACAAAGAGAACTTGAACTCTCAAAAGCTCATACTTGTTGATCTCTAAGGTGCTACTGGACTCAAACCCAGCTCTTCTCCTACAGACCACCAGGACTACCCTCCCAAAAGTTATCTGTTAGGATTGTGCTGTTAATTTTACAGTTCTTTGAACCATGGCTAATATGCTTAGCATTCGACCAAACTTTCCCAGTAATAGAAGCCTTTCTGAAGTTTACTGCTGCTCCATTTATCAAACCAATCAAGGACCATGAGGTTGCCAGGTGCCTTCCTCCTGTGGACGGGGGAATTTGGGGGGTGTTCCAGGGGTGGGCGGGCTCATTGGCAATGCACTGATGCCACATCCAGAAGTGACATAATCACATCAGCAATGTTGGGGTGGGGCTCTACTTTTTGGGCAAAACTCTATGGTAAGAACAGCTAAAAAACACAGAGTTTTGTACGAAAAGTAGAGCATCACCCCCAATGTCGCCACTTCCAGAAGTGACGTCAGCATGTCACTGCCATCACATGGGGATGTCTGTTTGGGGGTGGGGGGGGGACAGTGGCCCAGAACTCCCAATAATTGGGGGATCCCAATTTAGGCAAGCCTAAAGAATCAATTTGCATAGGTCCTGGAGTAATCAGCGCTGTCTCTTCTAAATAAAGGTACAGATTCACAATGATGAAGGGAGACAGATATGAACGTTAACAATGACCAATATGATGTCACAACAGCCACAAACAATTCTTTGATGATGCTCTTCAAGTCATAGCAGCCAAAACAAAACGGAGACACATACATGGATTGGGATCGATAATTGATGTCATGGAATAAACGACAGAAGTGAATTTTCATGGGTAGAAACACACTATTCACCTTTTCCTGAATGATGTGTATTTGTTCTTGTTTAGTAGCGACTCCTTCTCTAGTTTTCGATATTACCTCTTGTTCTCTGGCTTTACCAGTTGTACTTGTAATTACTATGGAAGCCTCCTTTTTAATCTGATTTTCACAGCAAAAACAAAGAAAACCACGCCTTAAAATTGACTTTAACAAATGGTCACTTTAAATAAAATGGGGGGGGGGGAATCACAGGCATGACGGCAAATGAAGGGGAAAATATGCTTGGAAATGAGTTATTTTAAGCTCAGACCGGGGGGGCGGGCATGGATTAAGTTAAATATTAGGAATAACTTTGTGAGTGTGGTGAAAAACAATGTTAGAGGAACCAAACAAACTATCTAGGTATCTTACTGTTAGGATTACTACCATCATCGTTTTATTGGGGTCATTAGGGATGGTTCTGAAACATCTATATTAAATGTTTGGGGTTTTGTTTTAAGGATTAGTTTAGTTTGCCATTAATATAAAGTGGATGGGTGGATTAGATGCCACCCAGACCATTGGCCATGGAGTTCTATTAAAATGCTTCTGGATCAGTAATGCATGCGTCTGTGAAACGCTTGCTAGTATTGTGTTAATCATTTGTTTAATTGCATGCATTGGCTGGGTGTGAGGATTGCCAAAGGGAGATGTTATTTACAACAGCATTGTTTTACTTCTACCTGCTCCTGGACAGGCTGAATGTGTACTGCAGTCATAGCTGTCCTTTTAGCAGTCTGCTCTACAGCACTTGGCACGGGTTCTCTCACTCTGGCCATGTCAACAGCAGCAACTACAGTAGCAACGGCTGCTGTTTTCCCAGTGTCCTGTAGGGCCCAAACGAGTCAAATCAAAAGACATCACCTCTTTTTGTTTAAGCCCCCTCCCTGGTTAGGGATAAAACACCCACAACAAGAGCACAAGACAAGCAGATGTAGAGGAACCATTTAGATCTGGTCAGACATTTGTACAGCGACTGTCGAAATAGCTGCATAAGCAGAAAGTGACACACAGCCTCTGAAAGTCCACTGAAATAAAGCTGTTCAGTGGCAACCAAGACAGAAAGGGAAAAGACAGTGTACTTCAAAAATATTATACTCTTATCGTTCTTCACTCCTTATCTGGGTACTACTTGTAGTTATTCTTGTGTCTTGCATTCTCATTTCAGATGTAGCTACGTAGTCTTCTTGTTTCCAAGGAGGAAGCACCTCAGAGCCCCCCGCCACCATTGTCTGCATTTTACGGACCATTATTGGAGACTTCACGGGCCTGATGGGTGAAGTAGAGACTGAGAGCCTCCCAGCAGGAGAGACAGACCTGGTGGGGGAAAAAATATAGAGAGGTGATGAAAACAGGGCCGCAAGTAGCATTTTTAGCAAAGCATCTCTATTTGATCACAGGTTAGACCACCGGTCCCTGAACGTTTTGACCCCGTGGGCACCTCTGGAATGCTGACACAGTGCGGTGGGTGCAACTAAAAAATGGCTGCCACAGAAGGCAGAACCAACCACAAAATGTCAGGAAGTGAGGTTAGGCAATAGACCATTACCCTCAGGTACTATAAATCTCCTGGTGGTCCCTGGCCTGAAAGAGATCTGGCTGCCAGATAACATCCGTGCATCTTCCCCTGATTTTCCCCGTGTCGTCTTGATCCTAAAAAATAAGGATCAGGAAGATGTGGGGGAAACCGGGAGGAGATGTGGGTCAAAATGAAGCCACGCAGCAAATAGTGGGAAATTGAGCAGTACAACCAGGGGATACGGGAGACCGAAGGCGGAAGATCTGCTTTTGTAGAATCAGTCTGTCTCTCAAAAGGGACGCTTGGTTTGAGCCTGCAGAGCTCTTAACATTGTTTGTTGTTGTTGTTGTTTATTCTATTCTGCCAAAACCTTTCACTACAGCCATAAAGTAAAATTAGTGAGGATTCAAGGTCAAGAGCTTTGCATAACCATGATTAGGATCATGCTGAAAATTGGCTTAAAGACTTTAAAAAAAAAATTAATTTGCAGTTGCTAGGATTCTTATGAGTTAAATCTTCCATTCTGGTGATTTTGTCGAGGATAAACAAAAAATATTTATATGAAATATATCTTTCTTGAAGTAGGTCCATATTCATAATCAATGTCAGGCCGAGAAAAAGAGACCACCTATGGTCATCGAGCAAGCTTAATTAAAAGAGTGGGGATCTGAACCCAGGTCTCTCAAGTCCTAGTCCAAAACAATAACACCACACTGCCTATATGTTAGACAATGGCTGACATCTAGGTAATTAGCTATACCTAGACCAATCGGTACATCACAAATAGGGTGCCTTGTCTACAGAGAGCTCTTTTAAATTCAGTTCAATTTGTTTCTTAAAAACCTTTGCAATGTTCCTCGCAGGGGAACCCAAACATACATATTCTCAGTATTTGCAAACTCAGACCCTTTATCTTTATGGACCAACAGAGTCTCTAAAATCATACATAAGGGACTTACTATGATGTGCTGAAATTAGATCTTGCACCGGATGAATATTGTTCTATTTTATTGCTGTTTTAACTGTTTTAATTTTTGCATACTGTATATTGGTTACTAAATCTGATGGAACCCTCCCCGAGCTTGCTATGCGGGGAGGGCGGGGTATAAATCTAATAAAATAAATCTAAACGTTTACATTCTAGCTTGACCCCAGATCATTGCTTCCAGACTTATTTACAGATTTACTTAAGATGTAAACATTTCTTTCTAACTATATTTCAGCGAAACGAAGGGATATGGAACCAGAGAAGTGCTCCCTTTAGGTGTCACTCTTGGTCTATTGTTGCATTTATATGACTACTCAGATATATTCATCTACAAAGGTAATATCTATTTCCAAAAAAATAATTACAATTTCATACATACTTCGTAGTTATTCTCATTATAGCCACATATGAAAGGAGCAGATAGAAAACGGAGTATGCGTGCCTTTATTAGGATAGCCCTGTAGGGCTTTGCCGACTTACTGAGCAAATTCATTCAAAAGTTAGAAGGTTTTAAGAGATCATACCTACAGTTTAGGGAAGGGTAGGCCATGTGGCTTATCAAGACTATCCATCAGAAACACCTTTCCACACAAGGACTAGGGCCAGTTCTCAGTGAGGTGGTAAACTGTGGGCTTTTCTGCATTCTTATTTTCCTTGCTTCTGCGTTCCTGTTTCTTTGGGGAGGGGGGTTCCCGAGGGTCATGTCCTGCACATGTTTTGATCTTTCTAGTAGGCGATTCAATATTACGCTAATTTATGTCTACCATATCTCCCCGCAGATTTAAACGTCACGTATTTATGACAGACACAAACTGGTGCAATATCACATTGACCACTAGAGAAAGCAAAACACGTGCAGAACAGGGAAAAAACCTGGAAGAAACAGGAACTTACAAGCGAGGGAAATGATAATGGGGAAAAGCTGTGCATCTTGAAAGCACCAGTTCAAACGGTAGAGGAGACCTTTACAACATCCCATGATCAGTCACCAAAGAAAACTCCTGCACAGTATCAGAGAGAAGGATGGGTTTACACCTTCTCCATGACATCTGGTTTCCTATATGAAGGGAAAGTTTTGTACAGAGAAGCATTTATTTGAGCACCCTCACTTATAATCCAAGATGGTACAGTCCAGGTTCAGATTTACGATCTCAAGGCCAAATCAGATAATACATGCAACGTAAGACCCAACCTGACTTGCAGTCACATGTAATGTCAAGGAATTAACATTCCCAGGTGCGCTGGTACCTGTGTTAGTTTGGGAATATAGCGCAGGGGGAGAAGAGGCTTCAGCCGTCCCTCCTACGCCATTTTCCCAAGCCAAAAGGGCCATGGGGGGAGGTGTTTGCCCTGCTGTGGGGCTCTACATGTACTGACTGCAGCATGCGGTGCCCTATAGCGGGGGAAACACAGCCTCCGGTTACAGGCTGAAAACACAAAAAAAGAGAGTGTATCATTTGCTTCGGATTGATTTTTCTGGAATAATAAAAGGTTGGATCCAACCAGCTTTTCCTTCCTGGACTCCTACTGGCCATGTATGATCGACCATACTGTGTCCTAGGAGCATCTCCTATGAGACTGAGGAGCAGGCAGGAAGAGATGGTGAGAGGCAGTGAGTGTTGGGTGGAGGGGAGGGGCCACTGCCTCCACCAGCCCCATCTGATCCCAGAGATGGGGGGTTAAACATACGCACCAAGAGCCAGAAAGTAGCAATGAAGGAATGCTGCTTTGGAACTACCTGAGCAGGCCAAAGTAATATAAGTTGTCTCTCAGAGATCTAATAAGAGAAAAAGCAGTTGGGACAGCAGAGTATTTGGCAAACCACAAAGGTTAGAAAATCCAGATGGAAGAGTTCTCTGGACAAGCTCAGACTGTGCATTACAAAATTAATATTATGAATTACTGACTGGTATGTGCCAGGAATCATAGGCACGGAAGAGAAAGAAAGGGCAAAGGAGAGACATAAAAATAAGACAACATTATGTAGTGATTAAAGTTTTGGACTTCCCGCAAAGTGACCGGGTGCTTGTGCAAAATACCACAGCTTCAGCTCCCCTTCTGCAAATCAGAAATTAGCAACATCCATCACAAACCTTGCGGTGCTTCAAACACAAGTGACCACATTACTGAGCAAACAGGTTGGGGATGAGATCCCCACTGTGTTAGACATAACACAACCACACATGAGTTGTGGGTTCTTCTCAGTTCCCACGCATGCCTGATTAGGATCAGGATACATGGAGAAAGGGCTCCAGGCCTTCCTCCCTGCAACATTTTCTCAACCTAAAAACGTTCCAGGGGGCACTCTTTGGGGAAGCCCACCACTGAAACATACGTGGGTTTCCACAGCAGGCCCAATAGCGCCCCTGGGTCTGTTTCAAGCTGGGAAAATGGCATGGGATGAAGACTGAAACCCCTTCTCCACTGCAGCCCTGATCCTAATAGGGTACCACACTGTGCGCTTCGTAATGTGTGAAGAGGCCACAAAATTTATGCACGTGATTCCATTTCAACGGCTGCCAAGCGGCCCACAGATAAAGATTCACTCCAGATACCTCCTTAAGCAACCTAGACACATCCCAAACGTCATATGAAAACGACATGATTTGCCTGGCCTCAGGGGCCACCACCGTGATCAGGGGCCACGGGATTTTATCCCCCTAGTCCCTCCTCTCAGCAGCCCAGCAATCCAGTTTGTATTGTCCATGGAGATTTTAAAAAAATGAAATAAAAGTTTTATGCTCTAGAGACATTTTACCTGACTGGTGATGGTGTCGGTGCTCTAACGTGCCTCACAGGAGATGGTGACTGTCTAATTGGGGACGGTGACTGTTGTCGAGCCATTTGGACTTTTGCAGCAATTATTGGCGGAGTCGGGGATTTGGAGGTAGGTCTAGGCGGCATCCGTGGAGGTGCCTTGTGGGGCAGCTGTTGCACAGCGGCACTCTCCATAACCATTTCTGAAGTTGCAAGGCTTCTGGCATCAAAGTGGGCTTCTATCTTCTGCAAAGCAAGCACCGAGAATGGCTGTGAGAAACCACAGTGTGTAGCAATGCTCCCTCTAAGCTGTGTAGTCTTGTGAGCAAAAATTCTACTTTGTGAGCTACTCTCATTAAAGTTGTGAGTTAGCGATTTGGCTGCTGCATAAAATTAGTTTGCTCTGGAGCCATCCTTCCTGAGCTAAGACAAAAAATGTGTGAGCCAGAGGCTAAAAAACTGTGAGCTAGCTCACACTAACTCAGCTTAGAGGGAACACTGGTGTGTAGGGTTGGCAACTTCCAGGTGGGGCCTGGAGAGCTCCTGGAATTACAACAGATCTCCAGGCAACAGAGATCAGTTAGAATCATAGAGTCACAGAGTTGGAAGGGACCTCTAGGGTCATCCAGTCCAGCCCCCTGCACAATGCAGGAAATTCACAGATACCTCCCTCTCCACACCTGCAGTCACCACTGTTCCACGTCCAGAAGATGACAAAACAACCTCCAGGATCCCCGGCCAAGCTGGCCTGGAGAAAAATGGCTTCCTGACCCCAAAGTGGCAGTCAGCATTGCCCTGGGGGTGTAAGAAAGGGCCGCAAGAACTAAGCACTGAGGCAACCCTTCCTGCCCCCCCCATTATCTGCCTAAGTTCACACAATCAGCATTGCTGTCAGATGGCCATCTAGCCTCTGTTTGAAAACCTCCAAAGAAGGAGAGTCCACCTCCTCCCGAGGAAGCCTGTTCCACTGAGGAACTGCTCTAACTGTCAGGAACTTCTTCCTAATGTTTAGCTGAAAACTGTTCTAAGTTCAACCCGTTGGTTCTGGGGCAACAGAAAACAACTCCGTACCATCCTCTATAGGACAGCCTTGAAGAACTTGAAGACAGTTATCATATCACCTCTGAGTTGCCTCCTCTCCAGGCTAAACAGACCCAGCTCCTTCAACCTTTCCTCACAGGACTTGGTCTCCAGACCCCTCACCATCTTTGTTGCCCCCCTCTGGACATGTTCCAGCTTGTCTGTGTCCTTCTTAAATTGTGGTGCCCAAAACTGAACACATTGAAGATGGTTATCATATCGCCTCTCAGTTGTCTCCTCTCCAGGCTAAACATACCTAGCTCCTTCAACATTTTCTCATAGGACTCAGTCTCCAGACCTCTCACCATCTTCGTTGCCCTCCTCTAGACACATTCCAGCTGGTCTATATCTTTCTTAAATTGTGGTGCCCAAAACTGAACACAGTACTCTAGGTGTTCCCCTGAAGGAAAATGTCTGCTTTGGAAGGTGGACCCTATCGCCTTATACCCTGCTGAGATCCTTCCTTGCTGCCCCAGGCTCCACCCCCAAATCTCCAGGAACTTCCCAGCTAGGCTTGCCAAGTCCCCCTGGGGGGCATGGAACCCCACCCCAGAGGCCTGTTCCCCGCTGCTGCCGGATCGGGCCCCGGGGGAACTCCTCCCCGACGTGCATGTCACCAGGAAGTGACACGACCACGCCGGGCATGCTGGGGGCGGGGACACGGTCATCCGTGGGAAAACTCTATGGTTTCCCCTTGGATGGTCGTGGCCCTGCCCCCAGCGTGCCTGGCGTGGTCACGTCACTTCCTGGTGATGTGAATGCGGCGCGCGTGCTCCAGGATTGACCCAGGAGTCCCCCGCTTCAGTACGAGGTACGACTTGGCAACCCTATTCCCAGCTCAGTAAGAGTGTGAGACAAATATCTTCAAATGTCTAACAAACTAACATGCAGAAGTACAAACCTTTTCGACTCTGGCTTGTCTTGTGGTTTGTGTAATCTGAGCAGTCGAAACAATTGTCTTTGTCTTTTTAGCGGGGACTGCTTCTTCTTCGCCTAACGGGAATGAAAGCAGGACTCATAAGTGGCAAGAAAGAAACATTTATTATGCAGGAAGGACAGAAAAAGTAAAAACTGTCACCCTAATTATTTATATGTGCACAGAAATACCACAAAAGGGCAAAATTGGCCATCTGTTTCTATTAGCTTTAGAGAATAATTGGGAAGAGGAAGGACAATTGATGTAAGCTTCGGCTTTTTGTATAACATATAATTAGGCCAAACACGTAACGTATAATAATTAAGATTATGAATGGCTAATTCAGAATCATTGCAGGATTTTATATGAGAGTCTAGAAACAAATTATCACAGAAACATCTGTACATGTTCTCTACACGAAGTTGTTTTGGTGGCCAGAACTACTCAGCTCAATTTTGTGATTTTGGAGTGATTTCTTGGTGCAAGGCTCCCTTCAATAAAGGACTGCCACAACCCAGCTAGGAACCACATGCAGGTGGAAACAGCCTTTTGTATTAGCTGACGGGGAATCATGAAGGCAAATATGTGATGTACACAGAATTCCCCAATGTGATCCAATGGCCAGGAAAGCTGCACTGAGGTCCTCCACCCTTTTAAAAAAAAAGCTGAAATCCACAGCCAAACTTTTATTGGTAAAAAGTTGCCTACCATCAAAAGCTGGTGTAAGAAAATTTGGAAAATCATGATAATGGTTAAGATCTTGACACAATTGAAAAGTACAGAAAATCCAATTAGATCTCAAAATTTTTAGAAAAGTGGCTCCTCTTTATTTCATATGCAGAATCAGTGAAAGAATATGGCATAAAATCACCTAAATGTAACTCACTCTGTGTGTGTGTGTGTGTGTGTGTGGGTGTGTGTGTGTGAGAGAGAGAGAGAGAGAGGGAGGGAGAGAGAGAGAGAGAGAGAGAGAGAATGCAACGTACTGCTGAAAAATACTTTACCACTGTTTGCACACTGGGGTATGATGGAACTTTTTGTGAGCTTGAAGTAGACATTTCAAAACTACAACTCACAGATATGAATTTTGCCTCTTTTACTCAATAGAAATAAATGCTAGATTGTCTCATAAATAATAATGGGAAGAAAACCAAGCAGAGATTTCCCTTTCTTCTAAATTAACCGTAAAGAGGATGACACCCTTTTAAACCCATTGACTCCAATGGGCTTTGGAGGGTGTAACTGCGTTTTAGTGTTTTAGCATCGCATCATGAATTTTCTTGATCAAGCTCATCTCGGGGTGCTAAGTTTCAGTTTGCAGTGCCTTTTTACAGCTAAGTTAAAAATTTTGGAGAGAAAGAGGGAGGATGTTGATGGATGAGTTGACCTAACACTAAGCACACCAGACTGCACTGTCACAACCATAATATGTTTTCTATGTATTTTTTGGGAGAAAAATCATGGCTCACAAAACTCCTGATCTATTACCGTGAATGAGCAGTTCGGCTGTTGAAGTTGCACGTCCCACGCTATTTGTGGCATTTACTGAATAGGTTCCAGAGTCTTCGGGGTAAGCTTCTGCAATTATTAAACTGTAGAGGTCTCCTTCTTGTAAAATTTGAAAATCGGGGGAGCTTTGAATTTCTGCTCTGTCCCGATAGAACTTCACCACAGGTGTAGGGATTCCTGTCACTCTCACGTCAAGTCGAACTTGACTTCCTTGTCTTGCTGTCGTGCTCTGTAGTCGTTGAGAAAAGTTGGGTGGTGCTGTTTCAGCTGCAGTTGAAGAAATCAAGAAAACACTTGATTAAGAGTGCTACAGAAGGGTGAAAATTGTTCCTGCAAGAACAATTCATCATATATTAAAATACCTATGACAACTATAACATCTGCATTGAACACGTTAATGTGACCCCGCTAGGGTTGCTGGGTTTCCCCTGGTCACTGGTGTGGGGGGGTGAGGGGTGGGGTCACCAGCACCAGGTTGGGACATTCCTGGCGATTTGGGGGTGGAGCCTGGTGAAGACAGGGACCTCAATGGGGTACAATGCCATCGAATCCACCCTCCAAAGCATCCATGTTCTCTATGGGAACTGATCTCTGTAATCTGGAGATGAATTGTAATTCCAGGAGACCCCCAAGCTTCACCTGGAGGCTGGCATCCCTAGATCCAGCACATAAATTGTAATTTTTAAAAACTCCCACCAGAAGACCATACTGGGGTTTTAAAAAAGATTTTATAAACTTTAGTGAAGATCAAACAGTACATTTGTAAATCATAGCGCACATACATAAGTTGAATCATGTTCGTTTATCACACTCACAATTACAGCTTTTGCTCCGGGATGAGCACTATCTATCTTTAAAAACATTCGCAGTTCGATTAGGCCTTGTCGCACCATCTAGAAGTAGACCGTGTTTGATGTTCGATAGTGTTATGTATATTAGATATGAGTGGGATCAGAGATTTCCAGGGCTATTTTTGGGCAGGAACGCACAGGAACGGAGTTCCGGCTGGCTCCCGAGTTGGCCACGCTAAGCAGGAACTCATTAGCATGATAGGCCACACCCAACAGCAGAAACTCATTAGGATTGACTACATTAGGGGTGTGTGGCCTAACATGCAAAGGGTTCCTGCTACCAAAAAAAGCCCTGGGTTTTGACAACAAACAGGGTAAACAGAATAAGAAGCAAAAGGTGGGTGTGGCTGGATGACCACACTTCTGGTAACATGGGGGTGTGGCCTCATAGGCTAATGACCTGTGCTGTCAGGGGTGTGGCCTAATATGCTAATGAGTTTCTGCTGTTGGGTGCGGCCTATTATGCTAATGAGTTCCTGCTGGGCTTTTTCTACAAAAAGAGCCCTGGCTCAGATTTCCACGATCGGACACAGATTTTTGACAACAAAACTGAATCACCATTCTTGTAAAAGGTATAGACACATGACTGCTCTTGTGGGTTTCCCTAACAGGCCAAATAATACCCCCTCCCCAGACTGTTTGGGATCGATGAAGCCCCTTCTCCAGGCACACCACATCTGAAATCCAGAGGAGACACTGTGCATGCAGGAATCGAGGAGAACCTGCAACTCATGTATAAGTGTTATAGAGGGTAGGACCCCAGACCCAACCTGTGTACTGCATAATGTGTGAAGGTGCTATTTAGATTACACTATTGTGAGTAAATTCAACAGTCAACTCAAATGAATAAAGTTAAGAATCTTTTTGTAGGATAATATGCAAAGCGTTTTTTTGGGACCTCATTCAGTTAAGTAGTCCGTTAAGTTGCGAGGATGTTGAATCTGATTTGAAAATTACGTGGCATGATTCAGAACGTATACTCAAATGGAAGGCTTTTGAAATCAGGTTATAAGAATACGCTCCCCAGAAATAAATGGATATAGAGTTGATTCATGCAGTTGCCAGCTGGAAACCATGAATAAGTGGATCTGCACAGAATATGCAAATAAAGTCAGGAAAGGGCCATGTTAAATGTACATGCGAATATTGGTGAGCTTGAATCTAGTGATTCTTATTTTCCCTTTTCAAGAGGAAAGGAGCTCAAAGCTCTTCTGTACATTAAAATATTGCATATGCATCCCTGCTCACATGGAAGGAAACAAGCCTCATTTCACGTACAAGATGTTTTACTGGCTCTTGTACCTGAGGTGTTCCTTGATAAAGTGAATTAAAAGTGTAAAAAAGTTAAATATGATGCATCTCGTGATGTCATAGCCTTTGAGAATACAATCCTATCTTGATTCTTGCTTTGAATTTAATATGAGTGTGCCTCTTTTGCAGTGTAGAGAAGGGAAAGAGGGAAAAGTGCCAAGGGCTGCTAACCCCATACTCATAGCGTACCTGTGACGAGTAGTTCAGCAGTACTAGTTGCTTGTCCAGATCCATTGGTGGCTTGCAGGGTGTATCTTCCACTGTGGCCTGCTGCCACGGCAGGGATCATCAGTTTAGCGCGGCCATCGCTAAATGAGATCTGCACACCAGGCAGGGTTGCAGCAGAAAGAACCTGACCATCCCGATACCAGCTCACCTCAGGAACTGGGGAACCTACAGCAGAGTAAAGAGAATTAAAGCAAATTAGCATCCTGATGATCTCAAAATCTCTGTTTCTAATGCAAATAGTGGGCAGTTTTCAAAGGACTGCCTCTTTTTGCCAGGACCAAGGCCCTCAGTTCTTATTCACACATACATTTGAGCATACATCTCTTTGAGCAGGAGTCCACAAAGTGGTGACCGTGGGCGCCATGACACTTGCCGATACCTTTTCTGGCTCCCACCAAGTGTTTTTAGGAAGTGGGTGGGGCCAGGTAGGGCTTTTGCCCAGCAAGGCTTCTGATTGGCTATTGAAGAAGCAGAAGAAATTGGATTTATACCCCACCTTTCACTCGGAGTCTCAGTGGGGCTTACAAACTCCTTTCCCTTCCCCTCCCCACAACAGACACCCTGTGAGGTAGGTGGAGCTGAGAGAGCTCTCTCCAAAACTGTCCTCAAGAGAACAACTCTGACAGAACTATGGCTTGCCCAAGGTCATCCAGCAGCTGCAAGTGGAGGAGTGGGGCTGGGAATCAAACCCGGTTCTCCCAGATTAGAGTCCATGCACTTAACCACTACACCAAACTGAAGATTTGATTGGCTGTACAGATTTTTAAAATGTTGCTTTGGCAGAGCAACAGTTGACACCACAGCACAAAGATCTACGCTGTGTTATTGAAGTTAAGTTGTGGCAATCATTCTCTGGGTGGCTCTGCCTCCCGTGGCAGCCATTCTGCGGCAGCCATTTTGTTGCTGCACCCACTACGCTGTGTTGGAATTCCAAATGTGCCTGCAGACTGAAAAAGGTTGGGGACCCCCATCTTAGAGATACTATATGGCTGTTATTTTAAATTAAGAGTTAGAAACTGAGGAAGGGAACCCATTGAAATCACAAAAATAACTCTGTTTAAGATTGCCCTGCTCTGTCAGGCAGCTCTACAATGTATTTTCCCTCTCCGCTATCTTCTGTTCTGTTTCTTCCTTCTTTCCAACCTAACTGTTAGCATTGCGGACAACATAGAGGTGGGGCCTGCCGATCTCCCAGAACTACAACTGATTGCCAGATGACAAAGATCAGTTCTCCTGGAGAAAATGGCTACTTTGGGGGTGGAGTCTGTGGCACTGTACCCCGCTGAGGTACCTCCCCTCCCCAAGTCCTCCCCTCCCCAGGCTCCATGCCTCAAATCTCCAAGAATTTCCCAGCTCAGAGTTGGCAATCCCACCAACATATCTCCTTCTTCGTCATAAAAATATCATCTTCCCACTAGACAAAGTCAGTGAGGAGATGCTCTGAAAAGGCTGCTCTCGTTGAAAGGCCCAGCATTTATCTCTATCTATGAGGGTATGGAAGCCGAGATAGGCACAAAGAGATTGATTCAACCGATTCATGTCATACTTCAACACCACCATCCTGCCCAATGCTTTGTAAATATAACAGTTTAAAGGTCTTTACAAGTGTTTTCCCTTAAAGATGATCTCATAAAGTCATTTTGAATTACACTGCAGTATCATCCTAAACACAGTTACTCTTCTAAGCCTACTGAAGTTAATTGCCTTAGAAGGATGTAACTCTGTTTAAGATTGCCCTGTCAGACAGCTCTACAATGTATTTCCCCTCTCCGCTATCTCCTATTCTGTTCCTTCCTTCTTTCCAACTTTATTCAAAGTCTGCACATAAGCAGACAACCACTTACCATATGGCCATTGTTTAAAAACATCCCGTTAAAATAGAATTACCAGGGCTTTTTTTGTAGAAAAAGCCCAGCAGGAACTCATTAGGATAATAGGCCACACCCAACAGCAGAAACTCATTAGCATATTAAGCCACAGCCCTGACAGCACAGCTCATTAGCATATTAAGCCACACACCCATGTTACCAGAAGTGTGGCCATCCAGCCACGCCCACCTTTTGCTTCTTATTCTGTTGACCTTGTTTGTAGTCAAAATCCAGGGCTTTTTTTGTAGCAGGAACTCCTTTGCATGTTAGGCCACACACCCCTAATGTAGCCAATTCTAATGCGTTTCTGCTGTTGGGTGCGGCCTATTATGCTAATGAGTTCCTGCTGGGCGTGGCCAACTTGGGAGCCAGCCGGAACGCCGTTCCTGTGTGTTCCTGCCCAAAAATAGCCCTGAGAATTACTATTTGTAAAAGCTTGGACTGAAAATGAGAGCAAAGAGAGTCAAAGTTTCAGAAATGCTGTGTCTCATGGTGGTTTCAAAAAGCCTAAGGAAAACCACACGTGTATTCCTAGAACTTACCTATCTGGTCACATTCTAGCTTTATCTACACTTTCCTCCCGGAGCAGTCCAATGGTTTCAAGAAGGGAGGAGCAGTGTGAGAAACAGAAGGAACTGCCTGTTGTAATCTATATGGGTATGAGATAAGGTGCCAACCTCCAGATGGGGCCTGGATATCCCCTGGAATTACAACTGATCGCCAGACTTTTGAGATCAGTTCCCCTGGAGAAAATGGCAGTTTTGGAGAGTGGTGGACTCTATGGCATTATACCCTGTGGACGTCCCTGCCTCCCTAAACCTTGTCCTCCCCAGTCTCCAAACCCAAATGTTCAGGAATTTTCCCAACTCGGAGTGGGGAACCCAAGTATGAGAAGAAGGGTGTGGAACCGGGGTTTGTCTACTTTGTTATGTTGCCAACCTCCCAGTGGGACCTTGAGACCTCCAGGAATTACAACTGAATTCATGCTTCTTTGATTATTAATGGCCCCGGTCACACTGCAGGAAAAGCCAGGGCGGAAGTGCGGCTTTTTAGAGCCGCAGCAAAAGAGAAGCACGGCAGTGGGATCAGACAGATGTTGCAGTGTGATCGTGCCCGCTTGATGCACCCCCGATCTGTCCCTCTTGAGGATCAAATCCTCCTGTGTAAACAGGGCCAACGAGGGAACACTGATTACTGGTTTTAGTGAGAAGCCCTGTATTTTTATTTTAGTATTTTCCATTTGGCACACAACATGCTTATAGATTTGCCAACTCCAGCCTGAGAAATCCCTGGAGATTTAGGGGCGGTGCCAGTGGAGGGGGAAATTTGGGGAGGGATTTTACCTAGTATCTATAGTTTACCATAGAATTTCCACTCTGAAGCTACCATTTTCTCTAGTGGAACTGATTTCTATCGTCTTTAGAACAGTTGTAATTCCAGGAAAACCCTTCAGAGCAGCCATTTTCTTCAGGGGAGCTGATCTCTGTCAGCTGGAGATCAGTTGTAAAAGCGGGAGATCCCCAGGCCCCACCTGGAGGCTGGCAACCCTACTTTAAGTGAAAACTTTACCTTTTCTCTTTCTTTGCTTTACTGAGTACCACCTGTTAGGACTTGGGTCTGTTCAGAGTACGCTTTGTGAAGGGAGCCGAAGCTCCTGCATTTGTTGCCCTTGTGTCTCAGTTAGACCAACAGTTGTAATGTCAGATTCCAAGTTTATGATAAATTATGTTACCTTGAAAAATGTACTCTCTTGGATATGTTTCTTGAACCTAATTTCATAATTGCCTGGCAAGCCACAAAAGGTGGTGTCATTTCTTGACTTGAATCATCCCCAGTTCTCCATTTGGAGAAACTTAGGACATTTATGTAGCCAGGATTCTGCTGGGTTATATATACAATGTTTACAGAAAGTGCTTTTGAGACACAGAAAAGCCTGGGTTTGAAAGTAAAATTTAAAATTGGATGCAGGTCTAGCATTTGCAGAAGCCTTAAAAGGACCAACACAGCAAAATCCTTTGTTTTAAAAGGCAATTAACAATTAAAAAAACAGCCGCTCTCCATTATGTGGAAACAGAATCTGGCAACCAGCTAGGGTTGCCAGGCCTGGGTTGGAAAATACCTGGAGATTTTGGGGGCAGATCCGGGAGAGGGCGGGGTTTGAGGATGGGTGGGGAGGGGCCTCAGCATGGTCCAGTGCCACAGAGTCCACCCTTCAAAGCAGCCATTTTCTCCAGGGGAGCTGATCTCTGTCAGCTGGAGATCAGTTGTAAAAGCGGGAGATCCCCAGGCCCCACCTGGAGGCTGGCAACCCTACTTTAAGTGAAAACTTTACCTTTTCTCTTTCTTTGCTCCAGCAGACTTCCTTAAACTTGGCAGTTACCATGCAAAGCAGATAGGCATGCTTAGTTAGCACTCTCTAGTGCAACAGATCTCAAGGGCTACTGGCCTCTAGTGTACTAGAGCCAGTTTGGCGTAGTGGTTAAGTGCGTGGACTCTAATCTGGGAGAACTGGGTTTGATTCCCCACTCCTCCACTTGCCCTTGCTGGATGGCCTTGGGCAAGCCATAGTTCTGTCAGAGGTGTTGTTGAAAAAGAGCAGTTTCTGTCAGAGCTCTCTCAGCCCCACCTACCTCACAGGGTGTCTGTTGTGGGGAGGGGAAGGGAAAGGAGATTGTAAGACGCTCTGAGACTCCTTTGGGTAGTGAAGGGTATAAATCCAATCTCCTCTCCTCTCCTCTCCTCCTAGTTAAGGACATGTAGGAGGGCCCAGGCTAGCTTAATCTCATCAGATCTTGGATGCTAAGAAGGGTCAGCCCTAGTCAGGATTTGGATGGAAGACCAGCAAGGAATACCAGGGTTACTATGCAGATGCAGGCAATGGCAAAACCACCTTGGAATGTCTCTTGCTTTGAAAACCCTACAGGGTCGCCATAAGTCAACTGTGACTTGACGGCAGGTTCTTGACCCCACTTTAAACATGTTACTGAACCCATGCAAAGTTAAATGGATAAGTTCATTTAGGCCCCGTTCATACGAGAGGTTTTTGTCTGGGACCGAGACAGAACGGGGGCGGATCAAACGGACGCGATCCCACGGCAACATCTGGGAATCGTTGCCTGTCCGTCCCCGATCTGTCTCTTCTGCGCGAAAACCCTCACTAAAAAGAACCACCTACCTGGGTGGTTCTTGCGAAGTAGAGCGGCTCAAACCGGTCGTGGGATCGGCCGCGCGTCCTTGCGGCGGCACATCCCGGCCTCCGGCCAAACTGCGCATGCTTGAGCATGCGCAGTTCGGCGGCCTCCCCCTTGCCTCCGACTCTTCCTCCCTGGCATGTGATCGTGCCGGGGAGCAATGGCGCGTGGTGCACGGGATCCCGCGTATCTTTTTTGATGCGGCTCTCTTTAGCCGCACTTCGCCTTGCTAACATAAGGTTTAAATAAGACTCTGAGTAAGCTGTGAAAGGGGATGAGCAGAAATAAACTACATAGGCCCCGGTCACACGGCAAAGTTGCCACGGGAGAGGCACGGATGGTGGGCGGATTATCCAGGCGCGATCACCCCCCAACATCTGGGAAGAGGAGCGCACCCATGGGTTACCGCCGACAATGTGAGTTAAAAAACGAGTACCTCCAAGGTAATAGTAAATGTTTGCCATGGGCTGCCTCCAGATGCCCGTGGTATGATCGCGCCGGAGCGTGGCATTCCCCTCCGGTCCCTCGTTTACCTGCCGGCGCCGAGGGAAGGACCCGTGGTGTGCCGCCGGCGCGTCTGATCGCGTAATCACGCATCAAACTGCACCAGGGCAATTAGCCATGCCTTCCCCCCCCCGCAATATCCGGCCCCTGTGACCAGGGCCATAGCTAAGATACTTAGAGAAGAGCCACTGCGCAGTCAACTCTGTGGGCTGTGGGGATACAGAACCATGAGAATGGAAATAAGCCCCAGGCCACATTGCTCTGAATCTCAGGGGTAAACTAGATGTGACAAGGCCATCTTGAGGATGCTGCCACCATTTTAAGTCACAAGGGGCTGTGGCAGTGCAGCGCTCTTGACATACACACCCCTTGTCAAGTGCTGAAATGGCTGTGGGAGGGCGTTTTGGCCCTTGATAAAATGCTCAGGGGGCAAGAGGGGCTCAGTTTGCTATGCTGGGGCCTGATCTCTTGCAACATTTTAAAGGTATTTTAAAATGGCATCACATCTACTTTGGTCCTCAGACTCAATTCACTGGTCACGAAGAAGTCCTCATGGCCCATGTGTGGTCACCATGAGAACTGACCAGAAGAGGCACCTTGGGAGCTCTGTGCTGAGATCTTAATTCCCAGTTCCCATGGACCCAATTTGGATCAGGTCTGTGTGGAGAGGGGGCTTCCTGTGGTGTTTTCCTAAACTAGAATGGCATGGGTGGGCCGCTGTTTTACCCACTGGGAAAACATACGTGTAGCTGTTAGTTTCCCCAGTGAGGCAAATGTTGATGTGGTGAGGTTGATTTACGATTGTCAACTCTGGGCTGGAAAATTCTGGGAAATTTGGAGGGTGGGGTCTGCGGAGGGCAGGATTTGTGGAGGGGCCTCAACAGGATATAGAGTCCACTCCAAAGCAGCCATTTTCTCCAGGGGAAGTGAGCTCTGAGCTCTGGAAATCAGCTCTCCAGGCACCATCTAGATGTTGGCAAACCCAGGTTGATTCAGGCCAGGATAACAGTGGAGGGGAGAAGGCTTAAGTCCCCTATCCCCACGTGCTGCAGTCCCAATCTGAATTAGGCCCTGCGCAGCTGAGAATTGTTCTGGGGCACAGTTTCACAAAGGGACAAGGGCTGTAGTTTTTGGCACTGTTTATTGTATGCATCACCTTGTTTTTACTACATTGTTTCCCAATTTCTATAAATCAGTTTTTGCATTTCTTATATGTCATGTCTTCAACTGTTTATATAGGATTGTTTTCTAATTCTGTAGTCTTATTACACTGATTACTGTCCCTTACACTGGACCCAATGCATTGCTTTAAATGTTGTAATCCACCTTTCAGTGAGAAAGGCAGACTATAAGTAAAGCCAATACAATCAGACACATAAATGCCAGTGCATTCTCATCAAGGCTTTGTGGTGGCCATGTGGGAGACACAACCTGTGAATCAGCCCTTGAGTGGCTTACAATTTAGTCAGGGCTATTTCCTGGTATATAGCTGACATATGATTACAAGCTGCATATTGCTTGTGAGTCATGTGTGCAGGGTTGCCAATTCCAGCTTGGGAAATTCCTGGAGATTTGATGGTGGTGCTCCCTCTAAGCTGTGGAGTCTTGTGAGCAAAAATTCTGCTTTGTGAGCTACTGGCATTAAAGTTGTGAGCAAGTGATTTGGCTAGTGCATAAATTAGTTTGCTCTGGAGCCATCCTTCCTGAGCTAAGACAAAAAAGTGTGAGCCGGAGGCTAAAAAACTGTGAGTTAGCTCACACTAACTCATCTTAGAGGGAACACTGGACTCAGGAGGGGAGGGAACTCAGCGGTAATGTGATGCCATAGGCGCCACCCTCCAAATAGGGTTGCCAGTTTCCATCTTCCCCCCAGGGGGGATTTGGGGGGCGTTCTGGGAGGCTGATTGGTTGGGGAAACAGTGGGCGCCCCACATGCATCACATCTAGTTTCCACACATGCAGGGCAGGAGTGGGCGCACCCTGCTTGAAAAGAGGGGGCACCCTCTGCACCTGCTCTGCAAGCTGCGAATTTGCGGCTTGCGGAGCAGGCACACAGGGTGCCCGCTGTTTTCAAGCTGGGCTGCGGACGACTGTTGGGGGTAGGGTTGCCAAGTCCATCTTCCACCCCCAGCGGGGGACTTTGGGGGCATTCATGGAGGGGACGGGGCATACACGACGTGATGACGTCACGTTGGGGACATCCGCCACCCCTCCCACCCACGCGCCAGATCTCCAGAAACGGCAGTTCCCTGCACTTAAAGGAGCCGGCGTTTCCCTTTTAAGTGCAGGAGCCAGCGTTTCCCCTTTAGGAGCAGCCGCGTTTCCCTTTTAAGTGCACGAAGCTGGCATTTCCCTGCAAGCCCGATCTCAAGCGGAGATCGGGCTTGGGAGGAAACACGGGTTCCACACACTTAAAGGGAGAGAGAGGGGTGGCTGTGGGTGTTGGGGGCGGCGCTTCCCCGACGGCCATCTGGCCAGCGGTGGGTATAACCCCCCCCAAAACGGGGGACCCTTGGCAAACCGGGGGGGGGTTGGCAGCCCTAGTTGGGGGTGGGGCTTTCCCCTGCCAGCCACCTGGCCAGTGTCTGGGAGGAGCCCCACAAATTGAGGGATCCCTGGCTTCCCTACTTCCAAAGCTGTGATTTCCTCCAGGGGAACTGATCTCTGTAGTCTAATGATGAGTTGTCATTCAAGGAGAACTCCAGGCCCCACCTGGAGGTTGGTAAGCCTAGACATGTGATGTATTCTGAGTCATGGAGTATTTTTATATTGTGTTTGTTTCCAGTTACATGGCCCTGAACATAAAAATATGCGGTCTGCCATAAGTTGCAGCATGACCTCATTGGGCTTGGCCGGCACTTGGTTGCTTGCCCCACATCCAAAATAGGCCTTGCCTCCATTTTGAAATCAACCTATGGCACCTCACGGCAATCAGGAATAATGTTGGTAGGTTTGGAATTTGGGTTTGAACCCTTCATGCAAGTTTAAAATGTAAGAGATTCAGTCATGCAATTTCCATAGGCTTGAATTTCCAGGGTTATATTTTATAGTTGTAATCCCACATATCGGAGGTGTGTGGAATGGTACAGTGTAGCCCAATCTCATCAGATCTTGTAAGCTAAGCAGGGCCAGTACTTGGACAGGAGACCATCAAGGAAGGCTCAGCAGAGGAAAGCAACGGTAAACCACCTCTGCTTCTAAGTTGCCTTGAAAGCCCCGTGCTGAAGTAGCCGTAAGTCGGTTGCGACTTGATAGCACTCATGTACTTAATCTATACATTAACCACCAAACCTACATTTAAATAAGCTTAGCACTGATAACAGTTTCAGCATGTGGCAGCTACCTACAAGAAAAGTGTAGGCCCCTCGTCAGCAACTAGATTTTCGATGGCTGCTCTGAGAATGAAGAAAGACGTAGAGGGTCAAGAAGACCCTGTTTCCTTTATCAGCCAAAGAGGCCTACTTGCAGGTCCTGGTACCATAAATGCCTTTCCCTCTTTTACCCATGACTGTTTACTTGGCTAGCAATTGGTGCCACATTCACTGCAAGTTTCTGCTATGGGAGAGTTCTGCACAGGAGAATCCCATGTTCGCAGTGTGTGTGTGTGTGTGTGTGTGTGTGTGTGTGTGTGTGTAAAGTGTTGTCAAATCATAGCCAATTTATGGTGACCCCAGCAAGGGGCTTTCAAGGAAAATGAGAAGCAGAGGTGGTTTGCCGTTGACTTCCTCCGCTGAGCCTACCTTGATGGTCTCCCTTCCATGTACTGACCCTGCTTAGCTTCTGAGAACTGATGAAACAAAGCTATACTATGTCATCTTCCCTCCCTCTGTTTCCAGTTTAGCTTAGTACTGAAGTCTTCTTAAGAACATGGATGATAGATGATGTCTAAGGGAAAAAAACCTGCCCCGTGTGGTCTCCACCGGCATGCTTGGGCTTTATACACATAGCCTGTGCAAGTGGGTGGTGTGGAGGCCACAGTAGGAAATAAGCCAGGGTCCCCAACCTTTGGTCTTCTGATATAGCGTGGTGGGCACAGCAACAAAATGGCTGCCACAGAAGGCAGAGCCAGTCACAAAATGGCTTTCACAGCTCACCTTCAGTCATACAGTGAAGATCCTTGTTCTGTGGTGGCACAGCCAGATATGCACAACTAATCAAATCTCCAGTGGCCAATCAGAGAAGCCTTGCTGGGCAAAAGCTCCAACTGGCCCCCAATCACTATCTAGAAATAGCTGGCGGGCACCAAAAAGGGATTCAGCAGGCCCCAGGGCACTCACAACCACCACATCGGGGACCCCTGATGTAAGCAGAGACATATAACAATATACCCTTTAGATTGTTCTTGCGATGTGCTTGAAACAGTAACCCCCAACATGGCACCTACAGGTGTGCTTCCTAGCACCACCTTGCTTCTTTCCCCAGAGTACCTAATCTCCTAACCAAAGAGTTAATTCTGACTTTTCTCCATTTCATTGGAGTAGGAGACACTTAAGAAGAGCCCAGGAGGCATCATTGTTGTGTCATTTGAAAATGACTTCCTCTGTCAATTGGGCCCAGCCCCTGTGGCAGCTGTTTTGTGATTGGTTCCCCTCCCCCTCAATCGCTTGGTGGGTGCCATGTTGGGGACCCCTTTCTTAGGGGATTATTGGTGAATGTATCATCTGATCTAACCCTTGTATGGAGATAACAGCAAAACCAAGGAAATGATAGCTATAAAATTAAATTTAAAGCCTTACCACTAATATGAGCCTCAAAGGTTGCGGCACTACCCTCCAGTGCCACAACGCTTTGTAGCGGCTGCGTAAACGTTGGCGCTTTTGTCGTCATCTTTATAGGCACTCTGAAAAGAAAGACAGAAATAAAAATTGGAGGTGAGATGTCCTTCAGTTTTCTAATCTAATCTAATCTAACAAACGCCAGGTGACACTTTCTGTTGCCTGTTACCTGAAACAATTTATAATCTCATTGCCTTTGACTTGGGGGACTTGATTCAGTCAAATTTTTAACAATCACTTTGGTATTTGTTTGTGGAGGAGGATTAGCTCACAAATACCTTCAACACATAAAAGTACACCAGATTTGGTGGATAATCGTGTAGCGTAATTATTGCTCCAGCACAAACTTTACTTCAGATTTAGTAAAGTCGATAACAATTGTCAGTGTCTTGAAGGGAGCCATGCGTTGATATGATTGTGTTAATTAGGAACCTTCTGTCTAATGTGGATTCTGCCACTTCTTTACTTTAAGACCTTGGCTGCATCACGTAGCTCTTTACCAATCCAGACGTGAAAAAGTGTGACATAAAAATATCATCTTTAAAACTTAGAAACTGTCTGAAACACTGCTATCATTTCCTCTCTTGTTGAATGGAATCTCTCCTTTAGATAGCAAGCATAACATATAAGTGGCATTTTAGAAGGGTAAAAAAAGTTTATTTTAGAATGTGGAATACATTTTCCTTAATATGAAAAGTACACAGGACAAAAACCAAAGTAAAAGGTAAATGTAAGCAGCATAATTGACTCTAGGTTATAGAAAGTGAAGGCCAACTTTGAAATATGAGCTAGGCTATAAGATAACAACTGACATTGATGGTTTGAACAACTGCAGGAAGGTGTAAAACCTGCTCGCCCCCCCCAAAAAAAGTTTGTTGATGTGACACAACGCCTTTACTCTCTGCTGCACTGCAGAAGAGAATACATATACATAAAATAATCATCCAAATGATTGCAATAGAATATTTGTTCATATAGGATACCTACAACTTTAATATTAATATTATAACATCTCAGCAACACTAACTTGGCTACACAATCTGTCGAGAAGAAAGGTCAGTGTACTGACATCTATCATAAAGTGGTAGACGCAAGTGTCAGAGGTTGCCATTGAGTCTGTCACCAAAGAGAACATTTAATCTCCGTCTAGAGATTGTTCTTCATTTTGGAAATGGACACATTGCCAAGTAAATTCATCATATTCACAGAGAACTAAGATTCTTTTTATTTTGGTGGCCTATGGCCTGTTTTGGTAGGACACCTTTGCAATGTCTGTGATTATGAATTCAGACAGTAGAAGTTCATCTGGATAAAATAATTAAAAGGTACTTTAGTGTTACGAACTGCTCATCTTGTTGCCTTTTAGGATGTATATGGACAGCATACATTCCTTGCAATCTGGTTCCTGATTTCTTCAAAGCACTATAAATTGCTTTACATTAATCAGTTGACCTTAAGGTGCATTTTGCTCATTTGGTTTCATTATTTGGTTTTTTAAAAATTGATGCAAATGCCACCCAAACCCAATCTCCAGATCTCCATTGGTCATGGATATTTTAGACATCAAAATGTTTAAATATCCTTAGCATACAGGGAGTGTTTCTTGTTTTCCCAATTGTGATCTTATATGGCTTTTGTATTATTAGTATTGCCAAAGGTATGCCGCTGAAATGTCACATTCCAAAAATAACCCCCCTGCTCTTGACTGACAGCAGGCAAGTGGTCCAGGCCAGCTGGGTAACAGATACCCACGCAGCTGATTCCCTTAAAAAGTCATCATCACCCCGGCCAATACCATGTGGGCTTTATCAGAGCTATTCTGGGAGAGTCTCCATTTATCGGTAAGTAATATAACCTTGAGCACTCCCTGCAAGCATTAAAACCTAGCCAGACATTTGCAATGAACATTTCCCCCCAGACATCTGAAATAGCACCCTCAAAACCCATTTAAAGAACTATTAGCCAAGTATTGCAATGACCTAAATATTCACAGTCAACCAGGCAATGCTGATGACAAACTTGAATGCCGGTTTAAAAGAACTACACAGAATTGCTATCTCTACCTCCCCCTCAACCCCAAATGTTATCTAGCAGCTATACTTAGGTACATGCAGGATATAGCAATGGTTTGCTTGACAAAGAGACAAGAGTCCAGTAATTTACAGACATGCTACTAACCTGGTTTCACAAGAGTGCCTAATTGGAGTGGGCTGAGCCCAAACGGCAGTTCCTTAAACGACGTCCTTATCCAGAGTATGGTTTTAGACAATCCCAACATGAGAATGATTGAGCCTCTACCCATAAAAAAAACAAAACTACACAGTCAAGACAGTGTAGTTTTGCTTTTTCTTTGCAATCCCTACACCCGAGGCGAGGCTGGGAATGCACGACTGCTCAGAAGTGCTAACATGGTCGTTTTGCTTTTTATACCCCAGATCTGCTGACCATTCTGCCTCCGGCACCTCGGCGTCTCTTCTGATTGGCTTCCCCAAAGGGGGGGGGGAGCCTTGGGAGAGAGGATCCACTTTATGCAATAGGCCACCTGTTTGCTGTGATCGACAGGGCTAATTTTGGACCCTGAAGAGAGGCCGCACGCCGAAGAAAGCAACCAGTCTGTTCAGGAAAAAGAGTTGAGTGGGAAGCACAGTTATTGTATCTGGTGCTGCTAAGTGGTTTGTGTCCTAGATATAAGGGGGAAATGGGGGAGTAACAAAGAAAAGGGGCGGGGGAGTGCCCCTTTTTATTTTTTATTTATTTTATTTTATTTATTTTATTTGAAGGGCAAGAAGAGTCAACTCAATTATGGCCCCTGGCAGTGCCAGTCAAGGAAAACCTTACCGTGGCCTCCGTACAAACAACCAGACTTGCACCAAATGTAACTGTCAATCTCCAGATCAAACAAGTAAACCATCTCACGCTATTTGGCTTTATTAGACTGTATATGTCGCTTCCGCTTAATAAAGGATACTGATGCTTGCGTAATGTCGAAAAGAGTGGAATCTTTTCCGGAAAATAACTGAGGTTTTGCTTCCGAAATGACTTGACTAAACCATGTACTGCCTTTGTTCAGAACATCTGCAGTGCTACTAACGGGGACCCCTGGCCAACCATGGAACATTAAGTTGTCCTTGTAAATATCTGAATATCTAAAAGATGGTCCCTCTCTCCATGTCCCGTCTTGACACGTGTGTGTGTAAAGTGCTGTCAAGTCGCGGCAAGGAGCAAGCTGGTGGGCCAAAACGAAGAAGCTGGGCCCTAGCATGGGCTTCCTCATATAGCCCTCGCAGGCCTGCCCCCTGCCCTCTCACCACAACTCCCCACCTGACAAGGTAGGCCATGCAAACCAACCCGGCCCACCCCCACCCTGCCGAAAGCTGCGATGTGGCCGGGCCCGCCTCCATCTGACCTCCCCCGCCTCCTGCACCACAATGCCGGTGGAGGTAAGTCTGAGCTGTGCTTTCAAGGCAAGTGAAAAGCAGAGGTGGTTTGTCAGTGCTTCTCTCTGAAGAGACTTCCTTGATGGTCTCCATTCCATGTGCTGACCCTGCCTTAGCATCTGAGATATGATGAAATGAGGCTATACCATGCTACCTTCCCTCCCTCTTGACACATAAGGCAAGTAAAACATTTAGAATTTGGTTTATCCAGATAATATTTCGCAAACAAAAACATTTTTAAGATGTTTCATAGTAGTGAATATTAAGGGTGTACCATAAAGGATTATTATGGTGGTGGTGGTTAATAGAATAGCTTCAAATGGCCTAAACCAGTAGGGTGGGTTAGCAACTGTAAGAGAACATCCAAAGCAAATCCTACAAATATCTCCTCCCCTGCAGTGAGACTCGTGTTTTCCAACAGTGCCTACTATGTACCCACTAGCTATTGCACTGCGTTTGATAATCTAAGGGCCATTCTATACTTGACAGTGATAAACTTGTCTCTTTAAATAAGGCTGTTTCCCAATAATATATAAAATGGGGGGACAGGGTTTGATTTAAAGGACAAATGTGTTAGGTAGGGTTGCCAACCTCCAGGTGGTACCTGGAGATCTCCTGCTGTTACAGTTGATCTCCAGATGACCAAGATCAGTTCTCCTGGATAAAATGGCTGCTTTCAGTGGTAGACTCTAAGGTATTATACCCTGTTAATGTCTCTCCCCTCCCCAAACCCCGCCTTCTTCAGGCTCCACCCCCCCAAATCTCCAGGTACTTCCAAATCCAGAGGTGGCAACCCTAGTGTTAGGATCCTCCTAGTCTGTGGTGTACTGCCTAACAACAGATCCCCAAAGTCCTTTTCTCCCCGCTGTGCTCTGATAGCAGAAGAGAACTCAGCTGGCAGAAAAGTAACACTGAGGGGAGGCTGCAGGAAAGTAAGCGGCAGCTGGCGATAGGAGCGCATGCTCATTGAGTGCCCACACATGTACCGTTGTATTTGTGATGGGCCATATCTACATTTAAAGAGACTGGTTGGCTGTTGTCAAGACTACTTGTATAAGTTTATTGTCTTATCCATAGGCTAATGTCTAATTTGTCATGTCTAATTTGGCTCTAGCAAAAGACCACTTCTTATGTTTCTGGCAATCTAATCGCACGTAAGGGGAGACCACACTATGTACAATCCTGCCTCTGTGCTTGGCAGCCATTTTGTGTGACTGGAGTAAAGGGCTCTTTTTCCGGCATCCACAACAGAATTGGAAACATAGATATTTTATAAAAATATACAACGTCTAGGGAGACTAGGGGGCCAGGATATGGGCACTAGCCATTAGCAATGTCGTGATGTCACTTCTGGGGAAACCCAGAAGTGATTTCATCCCCCTTGAGGAATTGCTGGGAACTCTATGGTAAAACCATAGCTTCCAGAGATTCCTAGAGAGGACTGGTATCACTTCCAGTTTTCCCCAGAAGTAATGTCACACCATCAGCCTGGTGGCCATTTTTTAATTTTGAAAACGAGCCAGGAGTGAGGGATCTCCCACCCTCAGTGAGGACTTCTCAAACCTGACCTTGCCATATTCACAGAAAATGGCAACCACGTGTATCAGGAAGATTGCAGGTAAGCAGGGCTATTTTTGGGCAGGAACACACAGGAACGGAGTTCCGGCTGGCTCCCAAGTTCGCCACGCCAGGCAGGAACTCATTAGCATAATAGGCCACACCCAACAGCAGAAACTCATTAGGATTGGCTACATTAGGGGTGTGTGGCCTAACATGCAAAGGAGTTCTTGCTACAAAAAAAGCCCTGGGTTTTTTTGACAACAAACAAGGTAAACAGAATAAGAAGCAACAGGTGGGTGTGGCTGGATGACCACACTTCTGGTAACATGGGGGTGTGGCCTAATGTGCTAATGAGCTGTGCTGTCGGGTGTAGCCTAATATTCTAATGAGTTCCTGCTGTTGGGTGTGGCCTATTATGCTAATGAGTTCCTGCTGGGTTTTTTTCTACAAAAAGAGCCCTGCAGGTAAGTGTGTTATCTCCATACACAAGGTTGGTGCACCAAGATTGTAATGACTCAATAGGGCAAAAGTTTGAGAAGGTTAATGATAATTAGTGATTGCAGTGTCTGAAACACTTCAGGTACATTATCTTGTAGAGAAAAGGAAGTGGTACTTTTCCCCCACCATAGAGAACAATGGAGGGGATGGGGGCAATCTGTTTGGGGGCCCATAAAATTGGACCCCCTGGTTCAATGTTCCTGAAACGTGGCAGATGTCTTGGGGAGAGGCTCCAGCAGCTACCCTGCGATTTTGGAGCCTCTCCCTCAAACCCCCTCTCCTCCAGCCCCCAGAATATACCCTATGTTTTCGCCATTGACTTCAATGGCCCATAGGATATTAATGGGGCAAACTGTGGGAAGTCGGTTCAGATCAGAGAATCCGATTCGGCCCGCAGCAGCCTGAAAGGGGCCCGAATGGGCCATTTTCGGGGGTGCATTCGGTTAAGACGAACCGAATGCACATCCCTCCAGCAGCTGGCTTGCTCGAGCTCACTACAGCTGCGGGGATCCTGAGCAAGCCAAGGGAAGGGAAGGTGGTTTAAACCGCCTCTCCTTCCCTCCAGCAGCCGGCTTGCTCGGGTTCCCCAGCAAACCAAGGGAAGGGAAGGTGGCAGAGCAGCTGGAGACATTGAGCCTCAGCTCCACAAGTAATGAGCACCCGAGCCCCGCCCCCAGCAGCCCTCAGGCCGGAGCACCTGGAGCAGTCTTGGGAGGCGGATTGGCAAAAAGCAAAACCAAAAGCGCAGGAACTCGAGAAAACTCCAGGATTGGAGCTGGTTCCTCTTCCACAGCCCAAAATGCGACCCACGAACCCTGAGCTTGCTTTTTCTCATTTGCGAGTCTGGCCTCCGCACTCCTTTAACGAGGCAGCCCTGAAGCTTGGGGCGGCGGGAGTCTCTTTACACGCAGCTTGTGTGGCTGGCTGAGTGCCTCTTCTGCTTGCCCACCTCTCGCCTCTGCACCTCATCTTCTGCCAGGCATGGAGGAGCCCAGCTCGCCCAGGCTTCTTGCCTCCTGCTGCCTTGGCCCTCTGGTGCACAGGTGAGTTGGCCCGGGGTCACTCAGCCAGCAGAGTGAGAATACAAACCTGGGTCTCCCCACATCAATCTGCAACTCTGACCACTGTGCAGTGCTGCCTCTACTGATCTGTAATGTTCCAGAGGTGTTGTAATGTAATACTCAGTTTCTCAAATGAGTGTATGCCTGTCTGTTGGTCCACTTAGGAGTCTTGATCCTGGTTGTGTGGTGGGCTAGTTGTGGCAAATGGTAGGGAAGCTCAGTATTTCTGTATACAGTTGTAGGGGCTTTATTGCAATGTGGTATGGCCTGATATTATGTTCTTATTCCAGTGTGGGGTGTGTGTGGGGCAATGGAAGCTGAGTGATAGGGTCTCTCCAAGTGATTGCCAGAAGTGAGATGCGTCCTGGTCTTGTGTCTTACAGATAATCTTACAAATAGTCCTTTGCATTTATATCATGCTTTCAACTTTAAAAGGATCATAATGCTGATTGTGTGAACTTAGGCAAATCACGAGAGGTAGAGCAGGAAGGGTTGCATCAGTGCTTAGTTCTTGTGGCCCTTTCTTACACGCCCAGGGAAATGCTGATTGCCACTTTGGGGCCAGGAAGCAATTTTTCTCCAGGCCAGTTTGGCCCCCAGTGACCCTGGAGGTTTTTTAAAATCATATTCTGGGCGTGGAACAGGGGTCACTGGAGTGTGTGGGGGGTATTGGTGAATTTCATGCATCGTGCAAGGGGTTGGACTAGATGACCCTGGAGGTCCCTTCCCACTCTATGAGTCTATGATTCTATAATTCACCTAGGCTGGCTGTGGGCATGCCAGCACCTCTGTCAGGCAGAAGCACCTGAGATCCTCCCTCTCCCCTTTTCCTTCGCCCGACTTGGAGGCAAAGGGAAGGGAGAGGGGGGAAAGAATGGATCCCAGGTGCTTCTGCCTGTCAGAGGGGCTGGTGCACACTTCCGGTGATGTCAGGGGGTGTGGCATATGCTAATAAGGTATGCTAATGAGCTCCTGCAGCTCTTTTTCTATGAAATGACCCCTGGCCAAGATAGATGTTCCCAAAAAATGGTCCCCGTCGGCATCCGGCATAGTTAGTTCATATTATCCAGTTCAGTTAATGTTGGTTGATGTGGTTGATGTAATTGATGTTATTAGTGGTGACTCCTAGTCGAAGGCCTGGTGGAAGAGCTCCGTTTTACAGGCCCTGCGGAACTATAAAAGGTCCTGCAGGGCCCTGATGTCCTCCGGGAGCTCATTCCACAAGTGTGGAGCCACCACTGAGGAGGCCCTCGCCCTGGTAGAGGCCAGTCTGGCATCTTTCGGTCCAGGGAGGGCCAAATGATTTTGTGACCCTGACCCAGTGGCTAATAGCCACTGATGGACCTCTGCCCCATATGTTTATCTAATTCACTCTTGAAGCCGTCCATGCTTGTAGCTGCCACTTTCTTTGACAGTGAATTCCACATGTTAATTACTCTTTGGGTGAAGAAGTACTTCCTTTTATCTGATCTACACCTACTCCTCATTAATTTCATTGAGTGCTCACAAGTTCTTGTATTGTGAGAAAAGGAGAAAAGTATTTCTTTCTCTACCTTCTCTATTCCATGCATAATTTTGTAAAACTCTATCATGTAACTGGTTATCAATTGTAGAATACACGAAGATAAGAAAAGCTGGGTTGGATCCCACCAAATTTTCTGCTCAATCTCACCCAGTTCTCCTCTTTATTACAGCTCCCAGCCCATGTTTTTTGTCAGTACAGTATTATGATGATTAGCACAGGGGGTTTTTTTGGTGGTCAAAGAGTACACCCTCCTTTCTTTTTCTGGTTGGATCCAACCCAGTATGTTCTGTAATAAAATTAAACTGCTGGATCCATTTAATCTGAGGAGATTGTATTTGTTATTATTGGGGTTGTCAACCTCCAGGGGATGGCTGGAGATCTCCTGAGATTATAACTGATCTCCAGGTACCAGAGATCAGTTCATCTGGAGAAAATGGCCACTTTGGAAGGAGACCTCTATGGCATTAGACCCCACTGAAGTCCCTCCCCTCCCCGAATTCTGCCTTCCTCAGGCTTCACCGTCCAAATCTCCAGGCATTTCCCAACCCAGAGCTGGTCACCCTAATTATGACATACAAGTCTTTGGAAACAACACAGTCTCAAGCATACTGAGGGCTCAGATTTTTATAAGTCTTGAAGACAGTTGAGAGGAAAATGGCTGCCTTTCCTAAGGCATAGCTGTCTTCCTAGAATACAGCATTTTCCCCTGTCCTTGAATTTAGTAGCTCAACAGTTCATCTAATAAAAGGAGGAATGACTTAACATATTTTTAATGTTTAAGGTGGGTTTATATGTGGAAGAGGTGGAATTAGGTAATGGGCATTCCAGCTTACTGCATCTACCCTGAGTTAAAAATAAAATATGTCAGCTTCTTAGGAACATTTGTCTTTAACGACACAGTGATGAAAATGTGCAATAAGAAATCTGTCGGTGGAACATGAATATCATGACTTGAAATTCAAATTTTCTTTCTCATGTTCGTTGCTTTGCCAAGAAATTGACTCTTCTGAGGAACAAAACAACAACAACAACAACAAAAGGAAGAAGAATAGTCTCTTTTCCCGTCTATTATTTGGATGCACATATCAACTTTCTGGTGTTTTCACAATATATAGGAAGGGGGGAAATTGAATTTGCAGTATCATTTTCAAGCAAATAATTTATTTCTCTACTTATAGACAGGTTACATTTGACTTTTTAGTTTATTTCTCATTACACAGTTATAAGGAATGTGAGCAGGTCTCATTTTATGCTTTTGCAGAAGAAAGAATATAGGAAACAGCACAACGTATTTGGAGGCCAGATATCTTATGCAACACACAAGTCAAACCCTTTATCATATGCTTACACAGAGAAAGTCATGTAAACAACCATAAAGGCAGACCTTCTACAGTTTTTCTCATCTCATTCCTGAAAATCAGCCATTTTGTAGAGAACAAGCTCTTATACTTTTTGTGGTAACAACTCTCAGTGTGCCTTCTCACAGATGAACACATTTTCCTTCAGCAGCCTCATTAAGGGGCAGAAACTCCAAATGCTATCGTCTCTCAGGGATGTTGCTGGAAGCAGGACCCCTGGTTGAGTTCGCAAGCCCCCGGATGGGGAGGGGCCATGGCTCAGTGGTAGAGCATTTGCTTGGCATGCAAAAGGTCCCAGGTTCAGTCCCCAGCATTTCCAGTTAAAAGGATCAGGTAGGAGGTGATATGAAAGACCTCTACCTGAGACCCTGGAGAGCTACTGCCAGTCTGAATAAACAATACTGACTCTGCTGGATCAATGGTTTGATTCAGTAGAAGGCAGATTCATATGTGTTCCCCCCTTTTTCCTGTAGAAGTAGGAACTTTCCATGCATGAAGTGATGCCATTATGTGAGTTTCCTCAGTCCATCAACCAATGATGTGGAATGGGAGCAGGAAAACTTAGACCGTGATACTGTCATGTGACAATAAGAGTGTCCCTACATGTTATAAAAAAGAAGAGAACAAAACACAAGGGTATCATTCGAGGGGTCCATTCCCAGAGCATACATAATGTACAGTTTTAGATTGTCCTGAAATTTTGAGAAGCCGAATGTGAGGATCAGGATAGGTACTCTCTTCTTGGAAAGGAACGTTGAAATAAATACATTACTGGAAGATCACATTTTGGTGGGGTCCTCTTGTATAGCATATATGGAATAACAGCTGTCCTAGCTCTCATTTGTTCTATATTTTCATATGTGTAATTTGACTGGGAATCTTGATATCCATTGTTTACCAAGAACTGGAAGAAGCCAAATTTTCCTCCTTAGTTCTTCTTCATTTAAAATGAGGAAGACTAAAGCTGTACCACATGGCCTGAGAAACACAACACAGGAAGATTTAGGTATGTGAACTGTACCCCAGCACTTTTATGGCCTTATAAGGGATCTTGGTGATTCATCAATTAGATTTTCATTGGTATCTCTGAAATCTTGATGTCCCAAAAAACCAGCAGCCATGAGGTTCAAATTCCTACTACCCAATGAAACTCTCAAGTTGTCTTTGGACCAACAGCTACTTCTTTAGCCTAGCCAGTTTCCTAAGGCAGATGATGACATATTAATGTAAACCAAACAGGTAGGGATAGGGAAGGAAATATATGAAGGAATGATGGATGACTTGGGGGAGGGGCTGAAGAAACACTTATTCCGGGTGATAGTGTTCAAGCACTCTCAGCTTCTATGTGATTACTAAACACATGAGAAAACTGTAAAATATGAGACATCTGCTACATGGGAGTGTGGTAATTTCAAACCATTCTTGCAATATGATGAAGAACTCTTTGGGAAGCCAAATGTGAAAATCCTGGTGGCTCTGAAACTATTGTCTCAAACCGTATTTGTTCCTTAGGTATATCAGTCTACATCTTCCAACTCTTCTGCTGGTGGTCTTGATGTGGTTTTGGGGTGGTTAATGTGCGGCAGTAGGATTTTCTGTAGTCAAAAAGAAAGAAGCCTGGGTTTCTAGTACAACAGAACTAGAGATTGCTGACAAACATAAAATACTATAAGGGCGTAATTTCCCCCCCCCCGATCAGGGCCGGCCCCAGGTATTTTTGCACACTAGGCGGGATGCCGGGCACGCTGGGGGCAGGGCCACGGCCATACAAGGGAAAATTCTATGGTTTTCCCTTGTATGGTCGTGGCCCCGCCCCCAGCATGCCCGGTGTCATAACGTCACTTCCCTGTGACGTGCATGTGGTGTGCGCGCGCTTCGTGTGCGCGCGCGCACATGCCAGGATCCACCCAGGAGTCCCCCGCCAGCAAGGTAAGTCCCACTTGGCAACCCTAATCAGATGTCAACTACAGAACCTCATTTGACTTCATTTATGCCTTTTTTTCCTCCGCAGTGGGCTCCCAAAGCAGCCTACATTGTCCTCCTCTCCTCCATTTTATCCTCACAAGAACCCTTTGAGGAAGGTTAGGCTGAGAGTTTGTGACTGTCCTAAGAGGACCCAGCAAGCTTCCATGGCAGAGTGAGATTTCGAAGGTGGATCTCCCAGAACCTACTCCAACACTTTACACACTGCACAAGGCTGGCTCTCTTATGTACCAGATTCTGGCTATAGAACTTGCTGTGGAATCACTGTCAGCTAGGCCTCTGTCTAGGCCTGGCTGCCATGGGAGTGGGATGACTCTGAAATGTTAAGTTTCATTTCTGCTGTGTCTTCTCTATTTCTATTATCTCTGCTTGACCTTCAGTGCCTGGTGTAGTATTTCTTCTGGGAACTGAAGCTAGTTACTTTGGTGGGCTTCTACCTGACCCCTCATTGTCCCTGGGCTATCAGGGGGTCTCTTTGAGTAATGTATAACTGCTTGCTTCACGTGCTTTTATTCAGTTCTAACACGAGATGGTGAAGATATCTGCATACTATCAAACGTCTCAATAAACTTTACTTCTTTGAATGAAAGCTGTTGTGAACTGATTGCTGCAAGAGTCTGACAATCACAGTGTTGATTTATGGAAAGCAAGTTGTGTTTAAAAGTTCCTCTACTAGGTGACTTTAGCCTATCTCCACATTTTAGGATTAAAGAGGAAGGTTTCAAGGCAGATGAGTATAGTCTACAGGCAACCACAATACCTGCAAATTCAGTGTGGGATTCAAGGCATGTTCCAGACAAAAACGATACCAAAGTGGTTAACAATCTGGTTGTGCTTCTTGAATATGAAATACTCAGTGACATCCACAGTCTTTCATGTAGGGCTGCCAACTCTGAGTTGGGAAATTTGTGGAGGTTGGGGTGGAACTTGGGGAGGATTAGGGTTTTGGTTGGGATCTCAGTGGGGTATAATGCCACAGCCTCCAAATCAGCCATTTTCTCCAGGAGAGCTGATCTCTGAGGTCTGGAAATCAGTTATAATTTCAGGACATCTCTAGGTGCTACCTGGAGGTTAGCAAACCTAGCTGAGGGTGGCCTAGTTCTTACAATAGATGAGGGAGTAAACCTCCACCGGGGACTATATCCATTCAGACAGCAGCTGGGTCGTCACATGACTGATTGCTCCTCTGTATCTGTTCTTATTAACCAGAAACCCTCTCTAGCAAATGGCACCAACCTTTTCTTCAATATTGTGCTGTCTCCATAAGAGATCTGTACCAGCATTGCTGATCCTGATTTCTGAGATGATCTTAGCAGATACATTTTTATGAAATAGCGGCTATGATCCAAAGAGACCCCACAGAGGGAGCCAGCTGATTTCACCTTCTTGCAGTTGTCCTTTGTGATATACCAAATAATGCTCCCTATGGTCTTTCAGAGGTGGTCGTGAGGGAGGCACAAGTAGCCGTGCTGGGGTTTGAAAACACCGGTGCATGTGCAGAACATTGCACGTAGCCCCTTGGAACCTGGTAATTCTTGTTGGTTTGGCATTTGTTCTGATTTGTAAAAGAGCATGGTGCTAGAAGAAGAGGTGGAGGAGGAGGAGATTGGATTTATACCCCGCCCGTCACTCAGAGTCTCAGAGCAGCTTACAAACTCCTTTCCCTTCCCCTCCCCACAACAGACTCCCTGTGAGGTAAGTGGGGCTGAGAGAGCTCTTTCAAAAACTGCTCTTTCAAGAACAGCTCTGACAGAACTATGGCTTGCCCAAGGTAATGTAGCAGCTGCGAGTGGAGGAGTGGGGAATCAAACCCGGTTCTCGCAGATTAGAGTCTGTGCACTTAACCACTACACCAAACTGGAAGAGGGGCTGTATGAAAAGCTCTGACTTGTGTCCTACCACTCCACTCAGCAGTGTAAGTGGAGCCTTTCTCAACCTAAAGCTTTCCTCTAATGGAAGCAGCTCTCCCACTGAAGGAAAAGCCACTCCCATCAGAGGAAGTCACCTTAGGCTGGAGGAAGCTCTCAGCCTTTGCTGAGAAGAATGGTAGGACACAACCCTCTGAAAATGAAACCTCTGGATAGCTAAGTCTCATTCTGGGTATAAGCTTTCATGTGCATGAACACTTCTTCATGAAAGCCTTTAGGTAAAGGTAAAGGTTTCCCTTGCACAAAAGCCAGTCGAATCCGACTCTAGGGTGCGGTGCTCATCTCCGTTTCCAAGCCAAAGAGCCAGCGCTGTCCGAAGATGATTCCGTGGTCATGTGGCCGGCATGACTAGACGCCGAGGCGCACGGAACGCTGTTACCTCCCCACCAAAGCGGTACCTATTTATCTACTTGAAATTTCTTGCTTTCGAACTGCCAGGTTGGCATGAGCTGGGGCCAGAGACGGGAGTTCACTCTGTCATGCAGCACTCGGATCTCAAACTGCTGAATCTTCCAGTCTGCAGTTCAGTGTCTTAACCACTTGAGCCACCGCAGCCCTTTTTGAAAGCCTTTACCAAGAATTAAACTGTTGGTCTTAAAGGTGCCACTGAACTCAAACTCTGTTCTATTGCTTCAGGCCAACATGGCTACCCACCTGAATCTACCTGGACAGCTGCTGTAGTACTTGACAATCAAGAACCTCAAAGGTAAGTTAAAACACAAATAAAAGGCCAATAGTTAAAACTTAAGTATAGAATAATTATAAGTGAAATACATGTATTTATTGCAGAGACATTTAAAAACATACAAGGGCCCAAATCAAGCCTTATAACATGATAAAAGTGAGGAAACACTTATGACCTAATGCGTTTTGACCCAGTAGGGCCTTCCTCAGAGGTCAAACATTATAAGGTACATATAGGCTCCTGTTACAATCAAAAGGCTTTAAACAAGTTGGTATAGGACCAAATGATGAATTTTTCAATATGAAATCAAACGACACAAGAAAAATATTATTTGTGAGGCCTCCTTGATCATGTCAATTACGGATGCATACAAGCTGGGCAGTGTTGCATGTGCCTGCCTTCCAATTTTGGTCCAGAAAGTATGGGTGAAAACACCTAATCAGAGTCAATGTGCCTTCAGTATAGAGCAGACTCTGCAATAAATACAATTATGCTATATTTAAGTTTTAACTATTGGCCCCTTATTTGTTTTCTAACTTACCTTTGCAGTACTTGACAAGACAGAAACCATAAATTACCTTGTGGACCAGTTTTTAGTCATTTGCCTTTGACCTCTCAAACCCTGTGAATCCTGACCTTGCAATGCTTCAGGTACAGCAGTAGGCTTCATTTTCTCTGACAAATAGCCCTGTTCTTGCTTTGATTTAGTCTCAGTTAGGCTGGGGATCTGTACATTTGTATTCTTCTCTGAAACAAAATGCAGACGTCAGCCAGAGTGGGATCAAGGTCTCCATTTATTATACTAATGTATCTAATAATGTGTTCCTCGTTACCTATTACTCTTACGAAAGCCGAACAGAATGCCTTCCCGACTTCATTACTGGCAATGCAAATATATTTCCCAGCGTCGGCGAGGGATGCATTTCTTTTTAAAAGGTAGTAGGTGTCCCCTAATTTCTCAATCTGTAGAAGAATGAAATATCAACAGGGAGAGATGAGTAGAGAAAAGCAAGACATAGGAGGTCTTTACATGGAACATTTACAACACCTTCAGACGTACACTGATTTCTCTCGCTACCACTCTGACGCCGTCCTTTGTCCAAGTGACATTTGGCCTTGGCGTTCCATAGACTGTGCAGCGTAGGTTTAAATCCTCTCCCTCTTGCAGAGTTGTATGTCCAAATTTTTTAATGAAGTTTGGGTGCTTTCCTTGTACTAGGGGAGGAAAAAGATATATTCTGTTTGAAATCAGAGTTAAGGAAGTGAAATTCACTTTGGATTTGGACAAATAAGTCATAGCTGTAAGTGTAAAAGGTACATTTTTAGGGTTGCCAGCTTCCTTGGGGCCTGGAGATCTCCAAGAATCACAGCTGGTCTCCAGGCTACAGAGCTCAGTTCCCCGGAAGAAAATGGCTGCTTGGGAGACTGTGCCAAAGTCCCTCCCCTCCCTGGCTCCACCTCTAAATCTCCAGGAATTTCCCAACCTGGAGTTGGTCCTGGAGGTTAGCAAACATAGCTGAGAGTGGCCTAGCTCTTACAATAGATGAGGTAGTAAACCTCCACCGGGGACTATACCCACTCAGACAGCAGCTGGGTCGTCACATGCTCCTCTGTATCTGTTCTTATTAACCAGAAACCCTCTCTAGCAAATGGCACCAATCTTTTCTTCAATATTGTGCTGTCTCCATAAGAGATCTGTACCAGCATTGCTGATCCTGATTTCTGAGATGATCTTACTTCCTCTTCTGCCAGCAGCGGCTTTCAGTGATGAAGAAGCATCATTGGTGCAAAGGCAAGATGGGGGCGATTGCTCCTGCTGCCTCTTCCTCACTGCCACATGACTTCCTGTCCAGAAGGGTCCTGCAGTGTCCAGCACCAGCTTTTTGGTGGTCTCAGAGAGTTAGTGTGGAAATGGGGATGTGGGAAGGACTCCTTTCTTTGGACATCTTCTGTTTGCACATCATAGGATCCAGTCCCACAGGATCTTCACTTCAAAATATCATCAGTTTTAATCCTATAAAACATCCTTTACTTGTAAGTTCATGAGGGAGTCATCCAGCCATTATTATTCTTTCCTGAGCCCTCTGTGCTAGTCCCCACAAGGGTTGCCAACCTCCAGGAACTACAACTGATTTCCAGACTACATTAAATTACTTGTTATTTATTTAAGACAGTTCCAATTCTCCTGGAGAAAATAACTGCTTTGGAATGTGGACTGCATGGCATTACACCCTACCCAGGTCCCTTCCCTCCCTGAACCCCACTCTCCCAGGCTCCACCCCCAAATTTCCAGGTATTTTTGAACCTGGAGTTGGCAACTAGAAGGATCTTTTACCCTCATAATTAGGCTAGATTATTTTCTTTTTATCCTCAGCCCTTCCTTTCCACCAGTTTTTTAATACTCCAGTCAGGGGGAAAGGCAGGATGTGTAGAAAATATTGACTTTTATTTCTTAAGGACACACCAACACCAAACATTAACTAAAATTCACTCTCTTCCATAAGCTGCAGTGCCATTCCACTGGGGGAAGTACATGGTTGGATACAGGGCTTTTTTTGTAGAAAAAGCCCAGCAGGAACTCATTAGCACATTAGGCCACACCCCCGACAGCACATCTCATTAGCATATTAGGCCACACCCATGCCCTCCCTTGGTTTGCCCGAGTGTCCTGCGGCAAGCCGGCCAGGGAAGGCACGGGGAGGCATTTAAATGCCTCCCCAATCCTTCCAGGGGCTCCCCAGTCCGCCCGCCTCGGAGTCGCCGGGTGTGTGTGTCACTCTCCAGGCCTTCCCTCTGTAGCCACGCACACAGAGGTTTTGGCTGTAGTAGGTGTGGCCAGCTCTGAAGCCAGCCGGAACTCCGTTCCTGTGCGTTCCTGCCCAAAAATAGCCCTGGTTGGATACAGAACATTATGGCTATATGCTTCAGGTATAGCTGTAACTTCCCTGATTCTTGTGAAAGAATATATGACCACTAAATGGTTGGATACAGAACATTACGGCTATATGCTTCAGGTATAGCTGTAACTCCCCTGATTCTTGTGAAAGAATATATGACCATGAAGAATTGGAATGTTGTTTTAATTGCTGTTTTCACTGGACTGTTGTTTTAATTGTTGTTTTCATTGGAATGTTGTTTTAATTGTTTTGTCTATTTGTTGTAACCTGCCCTGAGCCCTGCAGTGCAGGGGAGGGTGGGATAGAAATCAATCAATCAAATAAATAAATAAGCATAATCGTTTCAGTGCTAATTGGCTACTACCAACTCCCGTGTTTGAGAACTGATAGAGATCATATTAACAAGATCAAGCTGCTGTTTTCTCCCTTTACTGAGGTACAGGCAATGCTGTAAAGGATAATCAGATGCCCTCACTGTTGATTTATGGCGCAAAGAAAGTTACTCTGTGTATGCATTTTCTCTACACTGGAAAGTGGTAAGCAGTCTGTTAATTTGTAATGAGAAATGAGCTCGAGTGTAAGAACTCACGACAGGTGCTTTGGCCTCAGAACAGATAAACCACAAAGCTCTGCTGAAAACTAGCAATAGGTTGGCAGGAAGACACCATGGAATTGTTGAACATTGATCACATTCCGTGTTGTGTTACATGGAATGGCTATTACTAGTCACAGCCATGTATGTGAACTTTACACACAGAGATAGATAGATCAAGTTGGGTAGGCGTGTTTGTCTATAGCAGTAGAAAAGTGTAAGAGTCCAGTAGCACCTTAAAGTCTAACAAAATTTGTGGTAGGGCAGGAGCTTTCGTGAGACACTGAGAAGTGGCTCATGAAAGCTCATACTCTACCACAAATTTTGTTAGTCTTTAAGGTGCTGGTACTCAGCACTAGTGAGTATAACCACAGGGGGAAAATAATATATATACACACACGCACGCACGCACACGCACATTATGAAATGATAAAAACCAAAAAAAGGACTAATTAATATGCTAGCTCAAATACATGTTGTTTACAACTAGGTTACCTCAGGAAAGGGCGGGAATTGTGTGTTGCTTGATCTGAGCAGCAGTTCTTTGACTCGAGCCTCAGGTACTGGCTGAGTGGGACAAGGCCTTCTGTGGGTGGGCTGCTCACTGTGAGCACCTTTTTCTGACAGGGCTCCTGTGACTTTAGCAGCCGGCTGAGAAGCAGAAAATCAAAAGGAGGAGAGTTTCCCAGCAGGTAGATTCAGTGCCACGGTTTCTGTAGTTTGTGTATTGTGGCAATTTTTTAAAAAGTTTAAAACCAGACAGATGGCTAGTCACAATTAGGAAATAGCATGTAGTGTATTCAAAGCTGCCTTGAATGCATGATATGTTGTGAAACATCTAATTGGAATGCTATGTAAAGCTTCGTCCTGGGCTAGGATCCAAATCCATCCAATCGTGTTACTAGCCCAGGAAGCATCTAACTAATCACCTTCTAGCAAGCTCCCTGAGCGGGAACATTCGTGATTGGTCCTTATGTGAGCAACCTTATTGGTTGGTATTTGTACAGTGGGTGTGGCTACATTAGCCGGGAATGTTTAAAAGCAGGACAGCTGCAATGTAAAGGCTGTTCTGGCTATCAGATGTTGATCCGTGTTGGAGTTGTGTTCGAGTGGAAGAATAAAGTTGTGTTCTCACTCTCCGACTTCTTTGTTAAGCAAGCGACTTAACATAACAAGTGGGGGCCCCCGTGAAATTCATGTGGGGGGAATCCTATCTCACCCCCATCACTGTCTGACATTACTCACCTTGGAGTCTGGCCACAGTGGTGTCAGCATCTGGGAGCTGCTCTGAGTGGTGATGGAGTCTGGGAGTGGCTCCCGATGTCCAATGCTTCCTGCCACGGCTAAGCAGAGAACAGCTCACAATGTCTACTGACATTGTGGCCAGGCCTGGAGTGGCTCCTAGCATCCACCACCAGACTCAGAGCGGCTCTCAGTGTCTGCAAATGCTGCAGCCAGGCCCAGTGGCAGCTCCCAGGCCCCACCACAGCTGGGCCTGGTGGGAGCTCCTGGGCTCCATTGCTGCTGCAGCCACCAGCAGGCTCCAGGGCAGCTTCTACCACCTGGCTCCAGGGCTCCGCCACTGCAGCCGGTGGTGGCAGGCCTCTTTCCCGCTTCCCAACAGTAAGTGCATTGTCTGTGCTTGTGCAGACTATGCTTTATTTAATTTGGGGGGAATTTAAACTCCCCAATGATTTTTTAAAAACTTCTCAGTTTTTTCTGCAAACCCAAAGAGTGATTAACACATGGAATTCACTGCCACAGGAAGTGGTGGCGGCTACAAGCATGGACGGCCTCAAAAGGGAATTAGATAAGCATATGGAGCAGAGGTCCATCAGTGGCTATTAGCCACAAGGTATAGATAGGGGCTCTGGGGCAAGTGATGCTCTGTCTTCTTGGTGCTTGGGGGGAAGTCAACAGTGGGAGGGCTTCTAATGTGGACCTCCTGATGGCACCTGGTATTTCTGGCCACTGTGTGAAACAGAGTGTCGGACTGGATGGGCCTTTGGCCTGATCCAACACTGGCGTCTCTTATGTTCTTATGTATCCCCCAAGTTCGCAGAAAAATCTGTTTTTGGTAAGTGTGGCCCTGATTTGTGGATGTAGATATTCACAGATGGGGGCCACACTTGGTAAATAGATATATAGATCAGAGTTGCTGGGGTTTCCCTCCCTCAACACAGAGGTAAGTTCAAGGGGTACAATCACTACTCCTAGATCCACTTAAAAACAGCACCAATTAGATTTCTACCTGTCCTGCAGGGGTTAAAGTGAGCCCTTCCAGAAGAAAATGCTAACAGTGCAATCCTAAGGAGAGATACACCTTCTAAACCCATGGACTTCGGTTGACTAAGAAGGGTGCAACTTTGCCTAAGATGTGCTTCGTGTTATCCAGGATGGGACTGGGAATGGGAAGGAATTGCTTCTGGGGGAGAGAAACAGGCTGGCTGGGTCTCCAAAACCAGAACAATTTCCTAGAGGCTTGTTCCTAGGCACAAGCACAATTACTAGTGTCAGAATTTATCCCTTTGTTGATTAATTTAATGAACATTTCATAATGTTGTTGTTCAGTTGCACAGTCGAGTCTGACTCTTTGCGACCCCATGGCACAATGCAAAATGCAATCTCTTAAACAAACAAACAAAAATCTCTCCTATATTCCTTTGTCGGAGAGAAGGTGCCAGAGGTATCTGTTGTATGCCATCAAATGAACCCTCAGCTATGCATCTAATAAAAGACTCGCACAGCCAACAGACAGCTTTCAGCAGTATCAACAGGAAGATCGATGGAAGGATGTCTTGTATGGGACAGACTTGACTGTCATAGGAGGGAAGAGAATATAAAACCGTGTGGTTTTTTTTTTTCATACCAGCTTCTCTTTGTAGCTGGTATAGCAAGACTGAATGTTTATAAAAACAAAACATTTAACACACACCCCTCACATCTTCAAAAGGACGGAACAAGTTCTTAGGACCAAAGAACTCCTTGAACACAGTAGTATACAGAATTTTCAAGGAAAGAACTCATAACTTCTTACTAGCCTTTATCCCAATCAGTAGCCATCAATTTCATTGTATCTGAGTTTTATCCTGATTCAGGTATCACACAAGCAGGGCTTTTTTTCTGGAGGAACATGCTAGAACAGAGTTCCAGAACCTCTTTGACAAAATTCTTTTAAAAATGTTTAAAATTCATGAGTTTTCAGTATACAGATTGAAAACATTCCCCTCTTAAGTGTTCCAGCACCTCTTTAAAAAAAAAAAAGCCCTGCACACAAGCATACCTGTACTCCCCTGATGGATCACTGGGTCCTATTGGAGGATCCTGAGCAGGACTCAGGTAAAAGAGGACGGCTAGAGAGAAGGAGGAGGAGAAGAAGAAGAAGAAGAGATTTGATTTATACCCCACCCTTCACTACCCAAAGGAATCTCAGAGCGTCTTACAAACTCCTTTCCCCTCCCCTCCTCACAACAGACACCCTGTGAGGTAGGTGGGGCTGAGAGAGCTCTGACAGAAACTGCTCTTTTTTCAAGAACAGCTGTGCCAGAGCTATGGCTTGCCCAAGGTCATCCAGCCAGGTGCAAGTGGAGGTTCTCCCAGATTAGAGTCCGCACACTTAACTACTACACCAAACTGGCTCTGGAGTTATCTGACCACTTTGTTTTGCCCAGCATAGGCTACTGTAAATTATTAAATTACTCAAAACAAATCTATAATCTCATCCCAGAGAAACTAAACTGAACTTAATCCTAATGCATTTGTTAACTTGTGCAATTGACAACAACGATGTAAGCACAATTAAATTAACTGAATCTCTGAGAGCATGTTTATTCCTACAAAAACTACCGTATTTTTCGGACCATAAGACGCACCTGACCTTAAGACGCACCTAGTTTTTAAAGGAGGAAAACAGGGAAAAAAATATTCTGAACCTTCGGTCCATAAGACGCACTAACTTTTCCTCCCACTTTTTTTGGAAGAAAAAGTGCGTCTTATGGTCCAAAAATACGGTAATTCTTCCAGGTCAAGAAATAATACTTTGCAGTTTCACTCTTCAAGAGGACTATGGGATCAGTGGGGAATTATATATTCTTTTAATTTAGGGTTGTTTCACACATCTCTCTGTGCTTATTATGTCTGTGAATAGACTCCACTGAAAGGTGTTGCTTTTGTGGAAATGAAGAATATATGTATTGTGGTTAGGGAGGGGAACGAACCACTCCACGAGGCCAAATTCATCACAAATTTTGCACGGTCTGTGGTTTGCAAACCTGTCACGAACTTCCACGAACCTTTAAAGCAGTTCGTGGCAGCAGAAAACCACAAAAACAGCAGAGCGGCAGGGAGCAGCTTGCTCAGTTGTTTCAGGCTTTCTGCAAGCCCCATTTAAAGGGACTGTGGTCACTTTCAACAGAGTTTGTGGGGCCATGAACCACAAACCAGTTCAGTTTGCAAATGAACTTTCCAGTTTAATTTGGTTTGTAGTTTGGCCATGAACCATGACCTGACAAGAACCACATTTTTTCGGTTCATGCCCATCCCTAATTGTCATGTTAGAAGTGCTTTTTCACACATTATAATGTCACAAGCAGGGACCCGTAAAAGCTTGTGGGAACAGCCATGCCGCTCCCCCACCTTTGATTCTTCTCTTCTCCCCCATCTTGTCTCAGTCTCTCTTTCACTCCCTGACCCCCGGCTTACTTTCTGTCCCTCTACTGCCACTCCTTCTCTCTTTCTGCCCCCCTCCCCTGCCAGTTGCACCAGATCAATGGCTGTACCTTCTTTCTCTCCATGCATTCCACATTTTTAGCCTGTTTTGTACTTTCAATGGAGACCATTCAAATCAATAGGTGTTCAGGCATTACATAAGAACATAAGAGACGCCAATGTTGGATCAGGCCAAAGGCCCATCCAGTCCAACACTCTGTGTCACACAGTGGCCAGAAATACCAGTGCCATCAGGAGGTCCAGCAGGGGGGCCAGGACATTTGAAGCCTTCCTACTGTTGACCCCCCCCAAGCACCAAGAAGACAGAGCATCACTTGCCCCAGAGCCCCTATCTATACCTTGTGGCTAATATCCACTGACGGACCTCTGCTCCATATGCTTATCTAATTTCCTTTTGAAGCCGTCCATGCTTGTAGCCGCCACCACTTCCTGTGGCAGTGAATTCCATGTGTTAATCACTCTTTGGGTGAAGAAGTACTTCCTTTTATCCGTTCTAACCCAACCGCTCTGCAGTTTCATGGAGTGCCCACGAGTTCTTGTATTGTGAGAAAGGGAGAAAAGTACCTCTTTCTCTACCTGCTCTTTCCCATGCATAATCTTATAAACCTCGATCATGTCACCCCTCAGTCGTCTTTTCTCCAAGCTAAAGAGCCCTAAGCGCTTTAACCTTTCCTCATAGGGAAAGTGTTCAAACCCTTTTATCATTCGAGTTGCCCTTTTCTGCACTTTTTCCAAAGCTATAATATCCTTTTTAAGGTGTGGTGACCAGAACTGCACACAGTATTCCAAATGAGGTCTCACCATTGATTTATATAGGGGCATTATGATATTGGCTGATCTGTTTTCAATACCCTTCCTAATAATCCCCAGCATAGCATTGGCCTTCTTTATTGCAGTCACACACTGTCTCGACATTTTCAGTGAGTTATCCACTACAACTCCAAGATCTCTCTCTTGCTCAGTCTCTGCCAGTTCAGACCCCATCAATGTGTATTTATATTTAGGATTTTTGGCTCCAATGTGCATCACCTTGCACTTGGCCACATTGAACCCCATTTGCCATGTTGACGCCCACTCGCCCATCCTTGACAGATCCCCTTGGAGTGCCTCACAATCCTCACTGGTTTTCACCACCCTGAACAACTTTGTATCATCCGCAAATTTAGCCACTTCACTGCTTACTCCCATCTCCAAATCATTAATGAACAAGTTAAAAAGCAGTGGACCAAGTACTGATCCCTGCGGTACCCCACTGCTTACCACCCTCCACTGAGAAAATTGCCCATTTATACTCACTCTCTGTTTTCTATGAATTAGCCAGTTTTTGATCCATAAAAGGACTTGTCCTTCTATCCCATGATTTTTGAGCTTACTTAGGAGCCTTTGATGAGGAACTTTATCAAAAGCTTTCTGGAAGTCAAGGTAAACAATATCTATTGGATCCCCCTTGTCCACATGTTTGTTCACCCCCTCAAAGAACACTAACAGGTTAGTGAGACAAGATCTTCCCTTACAGAAACCGTGCTGAGTCTGCCTCAATAGGTTTTGTTCATCTATGTGCCTGCTAATTCTTTCCTTAATAATGGTTTCCACCAATTTACCCGGTATCGACGTCAGACTGACTGGCCTGTAATTTCCCGGATCTCCTCTGGAACCCTTTTTAAAGATGGGAGTGACATTAGCTACCTTCCAATCCTCAGGAATGGAGGCAGATTTTAAGGAAAGATTACATATCTTTGTCAGGAGATCCACAAGTTGTCAGGAGATCCACAAGTTCAGGCAGTTCCCATTGTTTCCAGTGGGCACTCCTCTTTGGGGGCTGAAATGAGGAGTCACCACTAAGCTACACCCAGCTCCATTTCTCTGTTTCACAGTCAGATGGAACAGTGGGTGCTCTGAGCAGGGGGGCTCGGAGGCAGTAAAGAGCAACACAAGAGCCAAGCGATTGGTGCTGAATCCAGAGAAGGGGCGGGATGCTGTTTGTCAGTAGTTAACCCAGGATGGCTTCTTCCTTGCTCCAGAGGAAGTACCACACTGTCCTCAGTCCACAACCTTGTGGTGCATTTGGATCCAGCCTTATACCTGAATGCTTCTTTGCCCCACCTGCCTGCCCCCATGTCTTTTAATCCCACTTTTCCACCTTGCATTCCCATCCCCTCTTCCCTTCCTCCACTGCTGCCCCAGGACTCCCCCTAAATGCTTTTGCAGCTCACCCGATGGTGTGTGTGTGAGCCTGATGCATGCAGCGAGGTCACATTGCTACCATGAGGGGGTCTGTCAGGAAAGGACTCCCCTCCCTCCATCTCTCTCCTTTTCTAGGAGTGCAGACTTGTTTCCTTTTAAACCTCGAAGTGCATTTCTGCCAGAAGCAAAGTGGACGTCCCTTTTTCATTCTAGCTCACCTTACGAGAAAGAGACCGAACGTAACATAAGAGAGAAAGTGGCCGGAGAGGTGAGAGTATCCCCCAGAAAACTACACTTTGAATGGGGCATTGCTCTTTCTTTCACTCAGGCTGAATAGCGGTTGAAATGTACCTTGCTTTTACAAAAGCGTTTACTGAACTATTCCATAAACTAACAACATAGTACAAAAAGCTGAACAGCAGTGAAAGCTTAGGAGATAAAACCAGGTGCCGAATTTGTCACACATTCCCTATTTCTTTAACCCATAAAGAGGTGATGCACCTCAGACTTCTAATAGTTAATTCAACATTTTCTGCTTAAGGTGATAGCCATATGAGCAGTGATAGATAGATGAAAGATCGATAGATCGATAGATCGATCGATAGATAGATAGATAGATAGATAGATAGATAGATAATTCGACAGAGCTCAATGGAAACATGGGGGGGGGGAGAACACCAGTAGGGGTTGCACACTCCTGACTCACATTCAGTCTCTAAGAATTCCCCGTCTTTGCAAAGTGGGAGGGTTAAAAAAAAACCTGGCTGCTCCCCTGGCCTTTTGGGTGGCTCCTTGGTCACTCGCCCAGCTGGCCAGCCTCTTCCATGGCAGCAGCTTACCTGCTCCCCCTCTGCCCACTTCGCCACCGCAGTCCTCCAGCTGCTCAGCCCCTTCACTCCCTTGGCAGCCCACCAGCTGCACGCCAGCCTCTTAAATGGCAGCAGCTACTCCTCCCCCACCTGCCTCCAGCTTTGCCACCTCAGCTGTATAAGAGCTCCGCAGGCACAAATAGCTCTATTTTATTTTATTTTTATTTTATTAGACTTGTATCCCACCCTCCCTGCAAGCAGGCTCAGGGTGGGTTCCATCAATATTAATACAATCCACAGTAACACTTAAAACCAATTTAAAACAACAAAAATGAGCACCGTACAAAAGTCATAAAACACCGTGCAAGATCTGGTCAAATGTCTCAGCCATTAAGATGGAACACTAGTGTGGGTTCCCAGGACACTGATGGCAGGCCAAACAGAGGGGGGGATGTCCGCTGCCTCAACTAAAAGCCCGGCAGAAGAGTTCCATCTTGCAGGTCCTATAGAATTGAAATAAGTCCTGCAGGGTCTTGGTCTCATACGGGAGCTCATTCCACCAGGTAGGGGCCAGGGCTGAAAAGGCCCTGGCCCTAGTCGAGGCAAGTCGGATATGGGGATAATAAAATCCTCCCAATGTATTTCTAAAAACATTTTCAGATTGTTCTGGAAACACGGGGGGGGGGTTCCCCCAGTTTGGAGAAGAATCTCACTGCTTTCCCTGTGGGCTCAATCAGCAGATATAAATACCCACAGATGTGGCTATTAGATATATAGATAAGCTTGGATCCACTGGAGGACTTCTGGGAGCAGAAAGGATTTCTCCCAGTGGGGCATGACTTCCTTGCTTCCCTGCTCTGCTGAAACCAAGAATTGCTAAGCTTTATGGTTACCAGAGTGCCCAAGGCTTTAATGCAGCAGAGCTCATCTGGTCACAGTGTGTGTGAAGGCATGAAAATAACAAAGTTACACGGGGCCTCTTTGTATTTGAAAACTAATATAGGAGTCTGTTATACGAAGTCCATTTCTAGATAGAATAGAGGAGAGATAGATTTTCTAATCTGACCTAACTAACTAGATGGTATGAGATACAGGAGAGCATCCTGTTCGCATGTTGCCAAGAAACATGGCATTGTGTGGAGAGTGAGGGGGAAGAGCTCTCAGTCTACACATCAAAGAGGACAGCATCAGAGCAGAGAAGAGAGGATGGTCTGTGTCCTGGCCTCTCTGTCTTTCTAACTCTATTGCAATCTTCCTCTGCAGCCTGAGGCAAGAGACAGCAGACAATCCTCAACTTCCAACAAGAATGCCCCCCAAATTCTGCTTTTGGGGGACCATGGGACCCCAGGAACAGCATAAGGAGAGATCTACAGTGGGGCAGAGGAATCAGTGAACCCACCCTTTTGTTTATGGAACGCCTCCAGTGGATCCAGGCCTTGGTTATCGTGCGATACAAATACGTATGTGAAAGGACAGACAACTGTCTTAACTGAGGCATCAGTGCAGTGGTATTTTGCCATGTCTATTTTTTACAAGCCAATCACATCTTTGGAGAGGCACTTTAAATCAAGGAAGAGACACCGGGAGGAAGGGATTAGACCCTCTCTTCCCCAGCAATCCTTTCTGAACCTTCAAAGCCCCGCCTGGGGCTGCAAATTAGCCTCGGGACAAGGTTGATTTGCGTCAATCCCTGTGGCCGCAGCCAGCAAGATGCAGAATTTTTGCGCACCATGTACAAAACCTCATGTACAAAAAGGAGCATTCCACAGACAGATGCCTTTATAAAGGTTCATTTCTCATGCATCCACTGGATGTGAGGGAAATGTATTCTGTTCACAGAATGAGAACAGTTGGTCTCTGCAGATCACCCCCTCCCTCAATTTCTTGGCCTCAAGGATGTATTTCCTAGAAACCCGATCTTCTTTCAGTTTTGCATGTCTATAATAAATCTTCAGGCAGTTGGCTAAAAACCCTCTTCTCTCCATCTTCAGAGCCCCCCTGCCATTTGTAACAGAGATTCTTCAAACAGCATGCTGTGTGCTTGACAATTTATTTCCACGTTGTAAATTTCTTTCAAGAGATTGGACATTTTTTTTCTTATAAATTTCCCATAAAGCAGTCATTATTCAAAAGCGGCAAGTTATTCTCCAAGAAAAATTATACAAATCCTTATCAACCTTTTTTTGTTGTTTTTTTTAGCTACAACAGGACAACATAGGCCTAGATTTCTTAAGAAATAGAAGGAATTAATGATAATTAACATGTCATCTGACTGCAATGAGAATTTATAAGTGAGCTCTCTGTATAAATAGCATCATTTCTTTCCTTACCTTTGTTGAAACTGGAAATATATTATTCTATAAATCAAAGATACGACATTTAACAGGCAATAAACCCTAATAATACATTGTTGCAAGAGCCCTCATCTTTCAAAAACAAAAAAGAAGTGCGAATACCAAGCAAACTCCTTGTCTGTTATGCACTTTAACATTCATTGTTATTTTAATAATATAAGAAAGGGCTCCCTAATGTGGGGCCTGCCAGTACTTCTCTTAGTGCCCTCCATTGTAAGGTTGGGCTTTTTATTGGCTGCTCCCATTCAAATGAAAGAGTTTTCCACTGGAGGATCAGGAAGACTGGTAAGCATCTGGGCTTTCCTTAACCATTATGTGGTTCCATTCCCCCTTTAGACCTTCCTTCTTCTCAGGAGGTGTGAGGAGGGAGGTATTCCATTTGGCTCTGCCTCCTGTGGCAGCCATTTTGTGATGGGGCTCACCACCCCTCTCAAAATTCCAAAAGGTGTCTGCAGGCTCAAAAAGGTTGGAGACCCCTGATCTAAGAGGATATACTCTCTTTCTTCTATGTTTTATCATACTTGACACAAGCATTTTCATCCTTTTAAATACAGTCCTGAATTCCTCGGTATACATTATCATTGTACCTTGTTATCTTGATGCACTGAAGTGCCATCTGAAATTGGCCAGAGTCAGGAGTGTAGAATTCCTGAGTGTAACAGACCTGAGTAAGATTCTGAGTGAAACTGCTTAAGATTGCTCAGCTTATTCCTAGTGCAAATGCCTCCTAAGTTATGGTCTCTAAGAAGCCTAAGGAAAGCTAGTGGCGGACCTACATTTTTGGGATCCTGAAGCTTGAACTGTTATGCGGGCCCCTTCTCAGCCAGCAACAATAGGGCAACATCCAACAGGGTCCAAAGGGCCTTGCTGCCCTTCCAAGGACCTTGAGGCCCAAATGGTGGAGGATGGGTATTAGAGCATGTACTAAGGTCAATATTAAGTCCTTCTACTCATTGGTTTATGATCCTGCCACTAAAATTACCTTATTTTAATAACAAACACTTTAAAAAACTCCATAAATTTTGTTGAAAAATTCACTCATTTGAAAAAAAAGGTGCTTCAGGGCCCCTCCAGGATTAGGGGCCCTGAAGCTCAAGCTTTATTAGTTTCATAGTAGATCCGCCCCTGAGGAAAGCTGCTATACTTTCAGCTTTATTTTTCCCACACAGCATCTGCCTTATGGGGATAATGGTACTACCCTACCTCGTAGAGTTATTTTAAGAATTACTGTTAATGGTTTCTGCCTTTTGAACACTTGAAATATGCTGCGTAAATTCTAAGAACATAAAAAAGTCATTTGTTTCATTAAACCGTATGCAACAAGGGGTTTCCGGAAATAAAATCAAGCTAACCTGAAATGTACATCAGAAAAATTCTGTTCAGAAACACAGATAAAATATAAAGCAACCGTAATATATTTGCTAAACAGTGCACATATTGAATTGAATATCTGCAAACAAATCATCATCCATAGAAGCAGTTCTTTCATTTTTTTGGTTTCCAGCTCTAAAACATTTTTTTTTAAAAAAACTCTTAGAGTTCAGGTCTGTTTTTGTACGTCTCTTTCCCCCTGTGTAACATTAGTATGAAGGAATAACAACATCCAGTGTATCTGTGGTGTTAATATCAAAAGCACTATATCACTATATCACAAGCAAGGTGGCGTGAGGAGATGCCGTGGAAGCTGATAACCGTTTGCTGTTGTCTCCAATGGTGAAATGTTAAAAAAAAGTCCCATGAAGTCAGTGTGCCGTGCTAAGCAAACAGCCGGTAGGCAAGTGATACAGTCAAGTAGAGGGCACACAGTATTATCCAGTCTATTCTTTTTATAGGCGGCCCATTACCTTTCACACGGAGGACGGCACTGGAGGAGACTGTGCCATTAGAATTGTTAGCCCGAACCACATAGAGGCCCGCATCTGTGTCACACACCTTCTGAATGAACAAAGCATACTCTGAATCCTTGTGTGAGAGCTTTAAGTGCTTATCATCTCCAGTCACTTTCTGGCCTTTCTTGTACCTGAAGTAGAGAGTCAGGTTTCAAGTCAGCTTAACACAAAAGGTCCTTGAAGCAAGAATAAGCTGTGATTGTTGAACAGCCTCTTAACAGGCTGCGAGAGACAAATTAGCGGCAGTGGCAATTGCGGGCAGCAGCACCTCACCTCCCTATGTTTTAAAAGGTGAAATCGGTTTGCTCACAACTCAGATCAGCTTTTGTCATTAACTAGGAGAAAGCCTTAGCGGCAGGAAAGAGATGAGCCAGGTAGCATCTGTACTCAAGAGGGGCCTTGAAGCGACTGCTAGCTCCATAAAGGCCCAACTGGTACCTGGATTTAATTTATACACACAAATATTCGTTTTACTCCAAGTAGACAAAGGGAGCCAAGATTTTGATTTCCCCCTTCTGAATCAACCAATGTTATTCCTGATTAATCTCGCTATAAGGGAGAAGAAAACCAGCTCTTATGGCAGAAGCTCATATTATTTTCATGGGGAGGGTATTCCATTACTGAGCCTTCTAATGTTTTGTGCCTGTATTGTGACCTCTGTCCCCCGCTAGTGGTCGGGGGGACGGGGGACCTGGCAACCCTGTATTGAGTTCATTGGGGGGGGGGTATAAAATCCATCGACTGTGAGGAAGTAGACATTACTCCACCAATTGATTGGCTGGGGGATGTAAGAGGCAAACTCAACCAAATGCCAGTTTCTTTTCTGGATTTTTCACCCCTACCTGAACTTATTTACCAACCGCAACGTGTCCAGCTGCCCAAATGCAGTTGGAAAATGCCGCCCCAAGGATTAGAGCTGTGGGGAGGAGCAGAGAGCTATCCATCCCCCTTTCTCCTTCCCACCACCCACTGCTGAGATATCTCTCCATGGAAAACAAATGTGGCATTCCAGATAAGCTAATTCCCTTCCCCCATCTTCCCTTTGAAATAGAATTCCCAGCATGGTTTTTCTCTTCACATAGCTGAAGGAGTGAGGTGTGACTCACGAAAGCTCATATCGAAACAAATGTCTGTTAGTCTTTTAATGAACCTTTGGACTTTTGTTTTATTGTGCTGAAACACACGGCTACCCTTTGGTATCATTTACTACATGCCCTTCTAACACCTGTTTATTTACATAGGTTATTACATATAAGCTTCCTGTTGTTTTTCTGTGTAAGAATACATTGCTTTCTATGTAAGGATGCGTTGACGTTCCAAACTTAACACTTATTGTGAATCTTTCTTCTCAGTTTTTGCAGATTGCTGAGAAAGATCATTCTGTTTCAAAAGTTTGTTTTGTTTGCAAGTTGAACAAACTGCTTTTTTAAAAGCTATATGAAATGGTCTTACGGATTTCAATCTGCCTAAAGTTGACAGCAACATTGTCCCAGTGGGAAGGGTAAGGAATTTAAAACAAAACCCTTACAAATTGGTTAGTGATCCAGGCACAACACAGCACTAGATTTGCTTCATTTGCCTTTTCAGTTACATTCTGATTATTAAATTCTATTCAACAGGTGTTAGTTTCCTGCTTCCAAAGTTGTTACAGACACATGTATTCTGCAAATGTATTTATTTATTTATTTGATTTATATCCCGCCCTCCCCAAACGGGCTCAGGGCGGCTGTGTATGTAAACATGTAAACATGTTTGTGTCTCTTTCTAGTCCTATTTTCTATGTACAGTGCCAGGGAGGGGGAGAGAGAGAGAGACAGAGAGACCTAGACCCAAAATAGCTGCAAAAAAACTCTCTGCCGGCTTCAGGAGGACTGGAGGGTAATAAGTGATAACATGAGATATGAGCTTCAAAATGATTTGGATCTTATTTAGCTAACTAATCATGGATGCTTTCCTTCACTGCAACATGTGGAAAATCTATGTGGGTAGAACCTAGGCTTATATATTCAAAAGATATTCACCTTGCCTTCCCTACCACAAGCCCAGCAGGCCGAATTGTTGGATTAAAACATACAAGAGTCTCTCTTTCTCCCTCCTACTGAAAGCACCTAAGTGGCCAAGGTATTTCTCTTGGAAAATGCCTTTTCCTTCTAAGCTGGCCACAGATGAATTACCATAGAGTCCTGGTGTGTCAGGTATGTGTGTGTGAAATTTGGAGCAAAGCCCCCCAACTTGCTGGCTGGGTATAGCCAGACACATATTTGTGTTGCTACTCATGTTCACAAGGGACGAGTGGAGTTCTCAGCTCTTAGTTTTGTATTAAAGGTTCGAATCACAGTTTAGGCATGGACGCACTAGGTGGTCTTGGACACAGCAGTAGACTAAATTCAGAGGTAGCTATCTGTGGACATTCAGTGAAATGGCTGGGCTCCTCTTTAGAATACAGCAAAGAGCATTTGAAACTCAGAGGTCTTAAATACCACGTGGTAACGGGAGGGTGAGTGAGCCTTATTTATTTATAAAAAACCATAATTCCAAGTGTGCTTTAGAAATGTATGTCTGGACGGTAGTGAGTCTCAGCCCCATTTTATATCTATTAAACAGAACCTCTAATGACCTCCCTTCTTGCAGTTCTTGTGAGAATTAAAAACATAATGGCAAGAGAGCATTATGGATGCCTGACTTGTTTTAAACTTACTTTAAGCTTTAAGCAAACCCAAAGGAAGGGTATGCTGAGATACAACCAAGAGGACTTTCAGCCATGTACTACAGCTCTGGTACAATATAATAAAGTCTGAAAAGAGGTTTCTTGTGAAGTCTGGCGAGCTGATACCTGTGCAGGGTCTTGGGATAGAACTGAAACATGTCTGGGAGCCTGGCAAAGCCCAGCAGTTTTAGTGGGTCTAGAGACAGAATCGAGCTGTTTGTTCACTCATTTTGCAGAGTCCAGGGCAAGAACTGTGAATTCATCTAAACAGTATATCTTTTTTTTAAAAAGGGGGAAAGAAAATGGCCTTGCACCCCTTGGTTTTCTGGCAGCTGGCTCAAGGCATTAAAAGAGAGAGACAGAGCACCAGCAATCCTTCAATTGTTTTCTGGTTGGATAGCAAACCCTAGAAGCTATCATCTAAGACACACAAGTTCAGAGTCTCTTTGGGCATACAGAACCAGTTGTGCAGGTTTGCACAGCTGTTCTTGCTCTGTTTTTTGGATAAGGGGGGGCATTGACCTGCAAATGTGGAACCACGCCAATCAGAGAAAAAGGAATTTCACTTCACTGAACACTTTTAGCGACTGGAATGTTTTACTGGAAATTAAAGGTCTTTAATAATGTTTTAAAGGTTACCTGAAATTTTGGATAGAATATAATTTAACCAATTTGAAATCTGAGAATTACGGGGGTGCGGCATAATCTAGGCCTACTATCACAGTTAGGGTGGCTGACTCCGGGTTAGAAAATTCTTGGCGATTTGGGAGGTGGAGCCGGTGGGGGGCAAGGTTCGGGGAGGGGAGGGATCTCAGTGGGGTATAATGCCGTAGAGCCCACCCTCTGCAGCAGCCATTTTCTCCAGGGGAACTGACCACTGTAGTCTGGAGATCAGTTTTGGTTCCAGGAGGTCTCCACCCCCCCCACCCGGAGGCTGGGAACCCTAACCACAGTCCAGATCACAACTACAGAGTGGAAACTGGAAGAAGAGTCATATGGAAATGTGGAGTGATATAAAAACGAGTTGCTCTAATTTCCAGATTGGGACACTGTTATATGTGGCTTGGGAGAAAGAAATTCCTCTATTTATATTTAGGTTTTCTCATTGTAAGCTACCCACCAGGTCACTGCAGGCTCTGGGAATCCTGTTACTTCTACTTCCAAAGTCACCGGAGAGCCTTCCATGACAGTTACATTAGACAGAAGCTTGGAGAAGTTAGGCGCCTGTCCAGATAGGCTGACCATGCTGTTCTTTTCAGATACACTTTTAATCTCTTCTCGGGTGACCATCTGCCTCTGACAGCTTCGGGTGGCGTCTGATTGAAACAGGAGACCTGAGAATGCACCGGGTGAAGCATGCAGCCTATCTTGGGTTTTAGTACAGTTATTTTGGTCATGCAATTGTCCCTGCGCTCCTGGCATGCTTCTGCGGACCTCACGGCTTTGCCAGTGCGTCTCGCACACCTCACTCTGCATGCAGTAGGCAGGCGCTGACTTAGGCATGCAGGGGATAGTGTTGGCGTCAGGCATTTCGGGTGAACCGTGAGCGACAGGGGATTCCGTTTTGCATTTCAAGTGATGGCTCAGGGTAGAGGAAGAGAATCTTCCTGGCTGATCGGAGGCATGTTCCTTCCTGTGACCAGGCGTGTCAGTGTAAGCGGAAAAGGTTAAGGGATCGGATTCATCTCTCATTCTTTTACTGCCAGCGTTTATCTGCATTTGCACGCTACAGGAGCTGACATGCAGAGTAGGAGAACTGGAGCAGGGCGGTATCTCTTCCAGCTCTGTTTCAGAATGCAGAAGGTTGGACTCTGGTGTTTCGGAAAGCGGTGGCAAAGAGATATCGTCAGGGGATATACACTCATATTCGTCTCCAGAGGGTCCGTCTTCTGCCAGCAGCTCTGCCTGAAAGCTATCCTCCTTGGCAGAAGGCAATAGGTCTGGTTCTTGTGAAACAGAATCCTCACTCGCTGGAAAGCTCACTGAGATATCAGCCAGTATCTTCTCTTCCTTCAAAACAGAAAGGGAAAGGAACAATGCCAAACAATTAGAAAATTTTTTTTGCTTCCCGCCTGCACATAATTCTATGTAGAACAAAGTTTGAGTCCAGTGGCACCTTTAAGACCAACAAAGTCCAGTGGCGCCTTGAAGACCAAACACCAGGTCAGGCAACTGGCTCCCTACCTGTCTCACCCAGATCCAGCCACAGTAATCCATGCAACGGTCAACTCCAGATTAGACTATTGTAACTCGCTCTACATACGGCTACCCTTGAGACTGACATGGAAACTCCAACTGGTCCAGAATGTGGCAGCATGGGTCCTTACCGGGACCCCGTGAATGGCACACATTCAACCTGTGTTGTGTGAGCTGCACTGGCTTCCAGTGGAGTACCAGATCAGGTTCAAGGTGCTGGTGGTAACTTTTAAGGTGTTAAATGGTCCAGGACCCATGTACCTCCAGGACCACCTCTCCTGGTATACCTCCTGGAGAGCAATACCCTCAGTAGTCCCTGGCCTGAGAGACATCCTGCTGCCCTCGACCAGCGGCAGGGCATTCTCCGTCCTGGCCCCAACCTGGTGGAACTCTCTGCCGAACAACATCCGGGCCCCGCGGGATCAAATGGAATTCTGCATGGCCTGCAAGGCAGAAATGTTCTGCTGGGCATTTGGTTGAGGGCAGTGACGGTCTGGCATTCCTTGCTTTCTGCCACGAGGCAGTGGCATCATCAGTGGCCTTAACATAATCTTGTTCGGTTTTATTGTACTTTAGTGGATTTTACTGTTCTTATTGCTAATTTATATATGTATGTTTGTATTAATGTATACTGTCCTGAGCCCTGTTTTTTCAGGGAAGGGCAGTTTAAAAATTGAACCTAATAAATAAATAAAATTAATAAATTATTCAAGATTTCAGACTAACATGGCTGCCCACCTGGATAATTCTATGAGGTTTCACAAGAACTATGTGGTTTCACAAGAACACAACTGTGTGGCTAATAAGGATATACCCCCATTTAAAATGCGACCGCATTTTGCCCCGCAGCTTCGTGAGGTTTCACAAGAACTATGTGGTTTCACAAGAACACAACTGTGTGGCTAATAAGGATATACCCCCATTTAAAATGCGACCGCATTTTGCCCTGCAGCTTCTGTGAGATTGACACGTACCATCCGGGCAAATGGGAGGAGTGAGCGCGGAGCAGCGCTTGTGGGAAATCACCCTAAATGAATGCCATTCTATCCAATCACCCCTCAATCAGGGGAGGGGCTTGTTAGCAGCCCTGTAGATGGCGAGGTGGGTGCCTGTCTTCATGCCCGTGGAGGGGGGCAGGAAGCAGTGTTTCCTCTAAGCTGAGTTTGTGTGAGCCAGCTCACAGTTTTTTAGCCTCTTGCTCACACATTTTTGTCTTAGCTCAGGAAGGACGGCTCCAGAGCAAACTAATTTATGCAGTATCCAAATCGCTCGTTCACAACTTTACGGGAATTGTTTAGAAAAGAGACACACACCCCCCTCCAAATTTTCAAACCAACCCTTTCGAAACTGATGCTCCCACTCATACTGGGGGAAATTGATCCTCCTACCCATTTCCACTTCACTAAACTCTTTCCAAGGGTTATTCCAGATCTCCCATGGCCATTCCATTTTGCTAGCTGCTCCTTGATATAATCATTTTCCCCATGGCTGTGACTTAACTACCTTCCATCATACTGTGTCTTTCTAAAAAAGATATCAGCTCAGAAACACTGTGATCAGGCAAATATATACTCCAAAGGTCTCTAGCCATTCTCAAATGGCTGGCATGTTATGCAACTGCTCAGTTTGCTTCAAAATACTTGAAGCCGAGCAGAGATGAGCCATCTTCAACTGAGGACCCAACCACACGAGAGATATTTAAAAAGGTTTAACTGAGGACCAAACCACACAAGGCATTTTTAACAGGTGCAGGTTTCCTGAACCTGACTCACTTAAAAAAAATAATCTTGTGTAGTTTGGTATTTACTTATTTATTTATTAGTTGTTGTCGATTTTTCTGGGCTGTATGGCCATGGTCTTGGCATTGTAGGACCTACAATGGGGCTAAAATATTTTTAAACTTGGTTCCTACCAGAAGAGTGTGTCTGGTCCGTGTTCAGAATATTCATTACATGCTTACAACCATGACTGAACCACTTTTTAATCACATCTGTTTATTGCTAGGAAATGTAACTTGGTCACTTCAGAACAGGGTTCTGTTTCCCCCAGTTTTGAGAAAATGCTGCAAATCTTATGGGCCAAAATTTTATTTTAGATAAAAGCAAGATTTGGGTCGTCGATATTTTAAAAGAAATCTAATTAGCAGGGGGAAAGCTGATTATACTTCATATTTTTACCTTTATAGTGCTGGTAGAGATAGCTGTGTTAGAATGTTCTGTCTGAGTTATAATGGGGCTTTGAGCTAACAAGCTTGACTCCATCTAAAAGCAAAGAAAGAAAGAAGACAATAAATGAAAAATACAAGAAAGGTGTTAAATTTGTCTGCTGAAAAAGCTAGTAATTCAATGAATAAGGAAGATTGTTTCTATCATTACATACTTTCCAGATGGGTGATTTTTCCTTCAAGTGATTCCAACAACTAGACATTGAGGAAATATACTGTATGGATGTTTGATATACATGAACTGATTCGTTAACACCAGCCCCCAAAGGCCACCCTGTTCATTCTCTAGAGACCCTAGATTGGTAGGGATATGATTCCTGTGCATCTAATTAGCATATATTATATATGCACTGAAATCCAAAAAACCACAAAACACTTAAGGATGAAGCAACCCTAATTCCATAGCCCAAATCCAGCTTGAAATGAGAATTATGTGAACACTCTTT
>NW_015167560.1:776215-796250 GCF_001447785.1 Gekko japonicus
CTCTTTCAGTATCAACCTGTCATTTATAAAAAATAAAGCTGGGCATACCCTAGCCTAAGTTTTTAAAATTCTATTGAGAAGGAAAAACAGTTGAATAGAGCAAAACTTACAGGCAAACAGGTTTGTTCAAAGTGTTGTTTTGTTACATAATATACTATTGAGGTTAACAGTCAGTTTGAGAGCATCCTTAACTGTTCAATGTTAAAAAGTTCGTAAGTCTAACTAGTAGTATATTAACAGTGCCATCCTAAACATCCTTGAAGCCAGTGGGTTTAAGAAGGATGTAACTATTTAGGCTGGCACTGTAAGTGACTTCTGTTAATTTCATTTTATTTATTTATTTAATACAATTTTTATCCCAACCTCCCCGCAAGCAGGCTCTAGGTGGGTTACAAATCACACAAATAACAGTTTAATTTAGGCAATTAAAATCATATTACTATTAAAACAACAAAAACAGCAGTCCGAGTGGATTCACCTCAACAGGGATGCTCAGTAGGGCTGGTCAGAGACCAGCATTATCAGCAGGGGAGGCCAAAGATTGATTTGGATGTCTGCTGCCCAGGGGTCATTTCATAGAAAAAGAGCTGCAGGAGCTCATTAACATACCTAATAGGCTATTAGCATAGCAGCCCATTAGCATATGCCATGCCCCCTGATATCACCGGAAGTTATGTCAGAAGGGGAAGCAAAAGGGGGGGAGGCATCTTCAAAAGTCTCCCCTTCCCTTCCCCAGGCGGGCTGGGGGGGGAGCAAAGAGAGAAGGGATTAAACTTTAAACCTTTCTCTCTTCACTTCCCCCACACACCTTGGCAGGGCGGCTGGGGAAGGGAAGGGAAGAGGAGGCTTTTGAAGATGCCCCCCCCTTTGCTTCCCCAGTCGGACTGCCAAGGCAGAGTGGGGGGGGGAGTGAAGGGCAGCAGCAGCTTGACTCTAGAGTGAAGGAGCTGGGGGGCGGGGACCTGGGGGCGGGGCTTGTGCCTGCTCCTGGACTGCCCCAAATGACCCGTGCTGCTACCTCATCTGAAGGCCTGGCAGAACAGCTCCAATTTGCAGGCCCTGCAGAATTGTAATAAATCCCACAGGGCCCTGATCTCAAGTGGGAGCTTGTCCCACCAGGCTGGGGCCAGGCAGAAAAAGCCAGCCAGACATCCTTGGGGCCAGGGATAACCAGAAGATGTTGGTCCATTGAGCATAACACTCTGTGGGGCACATATGGAGAGAGATGGTCCCGAAGATATGCAGGTCCCTAGCCGTAAAGAGCTTTGAAAGTTAACACTCGAAAAATGCTTCCAAACCTGTTCTTTCGGCTCATTTCCCTTTTCTTTTATACTCTCCTTATCTGTCTTCAGTTTCTGACGCTCTCGTTCCATTTCTTGTTCTTCATCAGAATTTGGGTGTTTCTCCTTTTGTGGGTCTTCCTGTTAAAATGAAATAAAAAGCTACACTAGCTAACCATAAGAATAGAAATGGTGCCTGAATACATATGAACCTGCCTTGTACTGAAGACTTTAGGGCTAGGATCCAAAGACATGGGTTTGTGAATGCAAAGTGTTTTCACCCACCCTCAGGGAGAGAGCCAGTTTTTTGTTTCACTTCATCCCTTTGGCCATGCTGAATGGATACATCCTTCACCTTTAGGATATTCAGTGATGCAAGGAGCTGCACTTGAAGGGTTTTGAAAAGTCACAGTGTGCATATGGACTTTTGCATCCTAGCCAAACAAGCCATTTACAAAAAAAAAAAACTGTCACAGGTTTCATGAGGCTAATAATTGAATCAGCTGCATTGTAACTTTTGAAATTCTTAATCTGAATTATACTATTTTAACTAGTTCTGAGTGATTTGCCTGTCATTACAATGGGCAAGGTGTGTGGAATGGATGGATGGAGGGCTTATATATTGTGATTACTCCTGTCTGGTGCAAAACATCTTGACACCAGGGCTATTTTTGGGCAGGAACGCACAGGAACGGCATTCCGGCTGGCTCCCAAGTTGGCCACGCCCAGCAGGAACTCATTAGCATAATAGGCCACACCCAACAGCAGAAACTCATTAGGATTGGCTACATTAGGGGTGTGTAGCCTAACATGCAAAGGAGTTCCTGCTACAAAAAAGCCCTGGGTTTTGACAACAAACAAGGTAAACAGAATAAGAAGCAAGAGGTGGGTGTGCCTGGATAACCACACTTCTGGTAAAATGGGGGTGCGGCCTAATGTGCTAATGAGCTGTGCTGTCAGGGGTGTGGCCTAATATGCTAATGCGTTTCTGCTATTGGGTGTGGCCTATTATGCTAATGAGTTCCTGCTGGGCTTTTTCTACAAAAAGAGCCCTGCTTGACACTATGCACACAGAGACATACTGCAACCTCTAAAGGAAACGAGCCTTCCCCTGGAAGCTAGGCTATCCACTGTCAGGGTACTGAATATGTTTGTTCTCACTGTTGTCCTCAAGAAAACAAAGTTTGAGTCCAGTGGCACCTTTAAGACCAACAAGGTTTCATTCTAGTATAAGTTTTTGTGTGCATGCACACTTCTTCAGATCTGGAGTCTGGAGGCCAGGTCCCCAGGCATGGAATCTGTGGTGAGTAGACCCAATCACCCGTGGCCAGGTCTACCAGCCTGGAAGTCTGGGACAGGTAGCCCAAGTCTCTAGATCTACCACCATAGAAGCCTATGGTGGGTAGACTTGGACTCCAGAGGCCAGGTCCACCGGTTTGGAAGTCTAGGGCAGGTAGGCCTGGTCTCCTGAAGGCCAGGTCTTCAGAAGTGTGCATGCACATGAAGGCTTATACCTTGAATAAAACTTTGTTGGTCTTAAAGGTGCCATTGGACTCAAACTTGGTTCCGTTGCTTCAGACCAACGCAACTACCCACCTGAATATTTTGTCCTCAAGCGCAGCATTCTGGCTTGGATCCTAAACTTCCTTTCTTCTTGTGCTCCTCTTTGTCCATTGTGGAGGTGGTCCTCTACAAAGTGTGGTCATCTCATGCTAGGCAGCTTTTGGCTAGCATCAGAGGTAGCATGTTCTCTGCAGTGGAGGGCTACCTCCACAATGGAAAAAACGTGTAACAAGATTTTGTGTTTTTCCATAAATGTGAATGATAGCCATTCACTTGTAAAGGAGGGTATTCAGGAATGGTACTAGAGTATAGACTAATCTGGTGATGTCACTATCCGAAGCAAGGTGCAGATTCGCCTCTCAAATGTTTTCCCAAATTACAGCCCATTTACTTGATCCCATAGAACTCGGTGAGAACCACAGTGAACCCAAGCCAGTCCCTATAATCTGAATCATTCTACCCCTTCATCTGTACAGCAGCGTTTGGAGCTGGTCCCACTAAAATGTGATAGAATCCAGGAACTGTCTTTTACATGTGTTTGGGGTAAAATGAGTGGCGGGAACGTTTCTAGCATGGGTTGCCAGCACCCAATCCAGCTGAGGTCCTGTCAATATTCTGCCAACTTTCCACTTAATCCAATGTTAACAGAAATATTTTGCACCGACCTGCCATGTCACATGTGGCAACAATGGCTTTTCTTGACATCTTGATGCAAACTTGCCTGCACGGATAATATGAGCAACAGCCTGACCCAGCCATCCACTGAAAAAGGCCAGGAGACTTCAGTAGCAGTTGACATAATCCACATAAGTGCTTATGGTTTGCACACGGGCTCAAAGGCTTGGGATGTAAAAATTCCAAATCATTTGCAGTAGGGGGAAAAAAAGTGTGGAAAAAAATTACCCCAAGCTTGTTTTGAAGGTCTTTTAAGGAAACACATAATTCACTGATACAACGAAGAACTTCTTTGTGTTTTGTGATTGTTTTTTCAACATACTTCATTCCTTCTTCAACGCCTGTAAGTATAAAATAATTAGAAGGGTAAAATAAGAGCGTTCCCATCAGACTGAAATAATACATATGCTGGGTCAGATCCAGTAGTAATTTTCTGCCAGTGGTAAGAAGAGAGCAATTTTTGTTGATTCCCCCTATTTGCCTGTCATGGGTTGTGGTCACATGAGCGAGAAAATGCAGGTGGGAAGCGAGGCTGTCTTCCCCGGGCCAAAATGACGCACATTTGTGCGATCAGACTTCCGCACATGCCCCCCGTAGTTCCGGATAATAGTAGCCTTTCCCCGGTGGCTTTTCCCCACGCTTCTGCAGCACAAGACGCCCCGCCAACGACTCCGGGACACTGGACAGATGTTTCTGTCTGATTGCGCCCCTTTACTCCATTGGGGAATCATACAGTTGCCACTGCTTTTGGTACGTATGATCGCACCCATACTATTCTTGACCATCCCCTGTCCCCTAAGACCAGCAGTTTGAAGAGCTCAGGAATTGTCTTGCTTTAAAAGTGCTGTGGGGGTCCATTCCTGCACAGGACTGTGATACGGGGGAGGGGGGGAGCTCCTGTCTCTCCCCTACTTGCCATTTTTCAAAAGCCCAAATGCTCCAGGCCACTCCTCTCTGCACCGTGATCCTGAGCAGGATCAGGCCCCCCAGGGCATTTCTAACGCAGGAGACTTCCTGAGGTAAATAGCTGCACTGTCCCTGGGTAGCCCCCAGTGATTCTGTATCATCTAGTTGTGCCTTCAGTGAGCTATAGTGGTAGGGTGGAGGTTGGAAAGTTACATTCCTTCTGCTAGAGGAAAATTACTGGAGGATCCAAACCGTTGTATCCGCTTTTTTTTTTTGCCCCCAAGTCACAGCCAAATTATGGTAACCCTGTAGGGTTTTCAAGGCAAGAGACATGGTTTGCCATTGCCTGCCTCTGCATAGCAACCATGGTATTACTTGGTGGTCTCACATTCAATTACTAGCCAGAGCCAGCCCTGCTCAGCTTCCAAGATCTGATGAGATCAAGCTAGCTTGGGTTATCCCAGACTTTATACGGATCTTGTTTTTTAGAGTATAGTCTGAGTTCTTTACTTCACAGAATTCTAAGTCCTTGTAATTAGATGCCAGACAGTTTTGATCCGTTACCCAGGAACTGAGTCACATTTAAGCTACAGGAGTACAAGAACAAGTAAATTCTTGTGACTCCATAGCGGAAGAATCTATACGCAAAAGGGTTACAGGTACCTCGTGTTAGAAAGACTGACAAGTTTAGAGAAGTAGTTTTGGAACTCCCACTCCATATTCTATATAATTGTGGTGATTATAGTATTATTCCACCCTGCTGACATTTATGTAATCTTCATTAGCCCTTCTAACAATTAAAAGGCATTAAGAGCTGACACTTTTCTTAGTTATAAATTGTTAAATTCAGATATGAGATGATGGCTTTAAATCCAATGAAATAAAAGTTTGGAATGCTAAACACATGGGTGTTGAAAGATGGAAGCTCTGATACTTTTCATGGCATTGCTGTTCAGTGCTGAACCCGTTATAGAATTGTATTACTTGAGTAAACTTTCCTAACGAATCAATTTGTTTTGAAAGAAAGGAATCCTGGAATTAGCATCGCCCCCTTTTCCTTATTTCCCAAAAACATCCCCTTACCATATTATAATAACTATTATAATACCATATAACAGCCCATACCATATAGGTCTTTAGCAAGGCGGGTAATCTGCTGAATTCTTTCTTCTTGTTGAGGGACTGTAGGTTCAACAAACTTGCTGAATTGCTTGGCGAGAGTTTCTACTGCTGTCCCCGTCTTACACTCTGCTGAATACTTTTCAACTCTAACTACAGTTGCATTTGCATCTTCTGACCAAAACTGACACTATGATGGAGAAAAGAAACAGGTACACTCATGACATTTTTCTGTTAAATTACTGATGAAGACTGCTAGACTTCGACTTGACCTATTCTTCTGTTTATAGAATGTGGTAAAAAAATTAACATCTACAATCATACGTGAATCCCTGATTAATTTTTGTAGGCCCCCAAATAGATATATACTGAATTTACTTAAAAGAAGACAACCTTGAATGTAGATGGCCCTTAAAAAAGGTTAGAAGCAAAAAAATCCTATGGGACAAACCTCTATCTTGTATCCGCATGTAAGATAACCACTCTGTTGTTGGTTTATTGATGGCATACATGTGGAAAAAACCCTAGCTTTGCATTTGAGTAAATATTGTATTATAATGTCCACTTTCCCAACATACGCAAGTGACCGCTACTGACCACTGAACAGACAGGGACTGTTACAGTCATCCAACTCCAGGCTTATTTTACAAAGCTTCTGTAACCACTTAGTCATCTTAAATGATCACATGAAGCTGCCTTATTCAACATCAGACCATTGGTCCATCAGGGTTAGTATCTGTCTACTCAAACTGGTAGTGACTCTCCAGGGTCTCAGGCAAAGGTCTTTCGCATCATCTGCTACCTGATCCTTTTAACTGCAGATATCAGGGTCTGAACCTGAGACCTTCTGCAGGCAAAGGAGATGCTCTACCACAGCTCTTCCACCAAACGACCGACAATATGCACATCAACTGATACTAAATGGGAATGAATTTTTATCCCACATCCCAGAAATGGTCCTACATCACAACTACAAAGGGCATTTATACCTCTTCCATCATCTGCTGCAGGTGCTCTATCAGATCCAAATTTTGTTTGTAATCCTCCATAATCTTGCCAAATTCACGGATCTGCTTCTCTAATGCATGGATTGACTCAGAGAGAACGGTGGCTCTGTCGGCAGGCTGAGTTGCTGAACACTCTAAGGTTTTCCTCTTTAGATTCTCTGCTTTCTTTCTCAGAATCTGTTCCAGAGAACATAGTGGGCATTTTAAAAAAAGCAATTTGCATGTACAACTCAGGAAGAAATGTATTCTATGTAACATATTAAACAAATAAAATGGGATACATATGGCTGCATTGCCCTAAGTATTTACAGCTTCCATCAAGCCAAAATCTTTAAAATTCCCCTCTGAAGGTAAAATGAGGCATCATTTCTCTGCATCTTCTGATTATTTGTTCTTTTTCTTCTTCTTCTTGTTCTTCTTCTTATATTTGGAAGAACAGCAGACAAACCAAAAAGATATAGTCAGTTTTAAAACCAGTGACTGAAGGAAAGAGTATGTAGCCAACGGCCATTGCTGTTCTGTTACATTAACTGCAACAGGGAAAATATCTAATCATGCCTGTTATCATTGCATACAATTGGAAAAGATCTCAAGCATGTAACATCCCCAGTGTTATAATTGTTACCTGCATTTTTTCAGAATACATCTCAACCTGCTGAATCTGAATTCTCAGAGCCTTCAGATTTCGTGCTTTCTCTGTCTTCTTGCTGTAGTTGAATTTCATGTTGTTGAATTTCTTTTTGAGATCTTTAAATGATTCCCTGAGCTGCAAGGAAACCAGAGCTTCCTGAGGAGTTTTGACAGTAATATAAATCAAGAAACGATACATAATCTGATTTAGCCTCTGAAATGGGCAAAACATATAGCAAAAACACCTATCACACATACCATTGTTCAGGATGGAGATCATCTCTGTTTAGAAAAGAAAATTATGACCCATCATTTGTTAAATGCAGCGCAGCTATTTATTCTGTTGGAAGTACACCTCTCAAGAAATAAACTAGCTCTCTAAAAATATCATATGAGGACTGATAATCCATGCTAAGAAACACGTGCGCATACAGCTTGGCCGTATATGTGTTGACAATACTGTTGTGCACTGGACCCTTCCTCATGATGCTACTAAATGTGGAAGCGAGTTGCAAGTGTACTCTCCCGTATTACAAAATATAATATGGGAATTTACTCTCTTGTTTTACTTGCAGACCAGACTGGAGACAATGGCCCCTGCCACACGAGGGAAGATGGGACGGCCAAAGTGCGGCTTTTAAAAAGCTGCACCTAAATAGGCACGCGGCGGCAGGATCATACAGATCCCCTGAGCCGCTGTGCATTTGCTCCCTGGCACGATCAGATGCCGGGGAGATGGGGAGAAAGGCACGGGAGTCTGCTGAACTGCGCATGTCGGAGCATGCGCAGTTCGGCAAGGAGCCGGGGATGCGCCGGCAAAAGAACGCACCGGCGATCCCACGGCCAGCGTTGCTGCGGCCGTTCGAAAAGAACCACCTCGGTAGGTGGTTCTTTTTTGGTGCGGATCATCGCTGGAAGGGCCGGATCAGGGACGGACACGGTACGCTTCCCAGATGTTGCGGTGGGATCGCGCCCGTTTGCTCCGCCTCTGTTCCCTCTCCCGGCCCTAATCCTCTCGTGTGGACAGGGCCAATGTAAGTTTCTGGAATCTATGGATCAGTGTTCCCTCTAAGCTGAGTGTGAGCTAGCCGACAGTTTTTTAGCCTCCGGCTCACACATTTTCCTCTTAGCTCAGGAAGGATGGCTCCAGAACAAACTAATTTATGCAGCAGCCAAATCGCTCACTCACAACTTTAATGCCAGTAGCTCACAAAGTGGAATTTTTGCTCACAAGACAGCACAGCTTAGAGGGAGCATTGCTGTGGACTGGATCCAAATTTCTCTTCTGCAAGTGTAATGTCACTTGTGCAATTGGGGGCAATGTTAATTGATTCCTTGTCCCCAATGCAGAGCCCCACATCTCATCCTATGCTGTTCCCGGGGGGAAAATGCCACTTGTGGGAAAAGGTCAATTGTGGGGAAAAGATCAATATGATCAAAGAATCACTGGTGATTCTTTGGATTTAATCCTAATTTTTTCAGGTCATCCTTTTTTCCGTTTGTTGGGAAGTCCCACAGTCAGGTACTGCTTTCTTTTTGGCCTTGCCACCTGAGTAGTCGTTTCTGAACTTCAACAAGACAGACGATGTTTGTTGTCTAGCAAGTAATGAGATTTAACTCGAGGTCATCAGAGAATTTGATACCTCTACTGGCTTTCATAGCGTGGATTTGGAAAGGAACGAACAGCCTCTTGAACTTTCCTGGCAAATTAGCATTGTGTTGCGAAACCACAGAGATAAATGCCATCTCAAAGATATCATCACAAGATTATATCTGTTTGGCTTATAGGACAACTGACAAATCCCTGGTAGTCCAGGACTGCCAAAAGAGGGAACAAGATACGCTTTGTTAGCTTATTTAATCTACCTCCAAGTGGTTAAAAGTGTTTTAATTTTCACTGGTTCTAGATCCCGTGGCATGTATCCAACAAGGCAGTTCTAAAGACTTCAGGCACTTCATAACAGTGAGTGCTGATTTCCACTGATTCCCCCTCCCACTGCCGATCCTCACTTTCCGCTTATACTGACCCTGAAGGTCCACTCACTCCCAGGAACAAAAAAATCAGGGGTGGGGCTCAGTGCGATGCCGTAGGAGGGGAAAATGCAAAAGACCTCCTCCATGGGCGATCCTGCATTTGGCATTCGCTACACATTTTCTCAACACTGAGGAAAAGGTGCAGCTCAAAACCTGATTCAAATACCTCGGGGGTCATGCCGTACTGACTGCGAAGTCACCCCTGATCATCCATAAATCTATGCAGAAGGTACCACAAGACCCGATGATCATAGAAAGTGAAAGCAGCATGCAATGCAGAAAGGAATTTCTGTCCCAAGGTGGGCTTGGTAAAACAACGGAGGGAAAAGCCAATGCAGAATCACCCTATAAAGTCTCCAGATGGTTGGATACATGCCCACATTTATTTATTTGTTTAATTTATTTAATATATGCCCTTCCTATGGCTAATATAACCCTGCCACTCCTGGGCAACTAACACTTTAAAACCACTTTAATCTGCTTAATTAATATATGTGGTAGAGACGCTTCCCCTGACAGGGAGAGGAGTAGGAGGTGGACATCTGTGCTGCTGGCATGTGGATGCAGAAGGGGAAAATGGGAGACAATGACCTGGCTACAAGGGTTCAGGTGGCAGTAGCCGTGTTGGTCTGAAGCAAAAGAGCAAAGTTTGAGTCCAGTGGCACCTTTAAGACCAACAATGTTTAATTCTAGGTAAAAACTTTTGTGTGCAAGCACACTTCATCAGATGTGTGCATGCACATGAAAACTTATACCCAGACTTAAACATTGTTGGTATTAAAAGTGCTACTGGACTAAAACTTTGTTCTATCACTACAAGGGTAACAGGGATACCTGGGGGCTTTTCCAAGAAGCCAAAGCTACTAAAATAAGGAAATGGACCCACCCAGGGTAACTACTCATGAATAAGGAAAAGGAAGCTGAAAGTGGGATTGGCTGAGGAGCTCCTGATAAAAGACGGAGGAAGGGAGAGGAAGAAGGCATCCTGAAGGTTTAACTTGAACTGGAAGGAGAGTCATGGAGGAGGACACAATGGAAAAAAAGTGCTCATTATTCTCTTTCCACAGGAAATTGTCTTTAGAATTAAAAGAAAAGCCAGACAACTGCTGTTGAGTCTTCCCAACCAAATGGAACGTTAGCCATTATGATACTGTTGGAACCCCTTGCAAAGTATGTTTGTTTATTATAGCCATTTTTGCCCTTGTGTATTGTTTGTGAAAATACTTTCTCAGTGAATACATTGCATGTCTGGATGAAGGAGACCCAGGTGCAAATCCTGGCTCAGAGTTGGAACTCAGATGGGCCACCGTTTCCAATCACAGGACCCACCTAGAGCTCTAGAGTACCTATGGAACACCTAAACAAAGTTGGCTTCTCCATTCACTTCATTTTAAGAGACAGAGTAATGGCATTGCGTCTCAAGAAATCACAGAACTGGGGCAATTGTTTCCTCATCCTAGCCTTCCTTAGAGCTGATGTGAAGATAATGACCGATTTCCCACAAGCCGCTGCTTCGCCCTAGCTCTTCCATTTCCCCCAATTGTATGTGTCAATTTCCCACTATTTGCTCCTGGACTGCATTTTGCCCCGCAGCTTCGCCCAATTTCCCCCGCGTCTATTCAGTCCTCAAAAAACAGGATTGAGAAGACTTGGGGGAAATCGGGTAAAGCTGCAGGGCAAAATGCAGCCATGCAGCAAATAGTGGGAAATTGACACATACAACCGGGGGAAAGGGAAGAGCAAGGGTGGAGCAGCAGCTTGTGGGAAATCGGTCAATATTTGGCAAACATATCTTTTAAATAAACCTTGGGGTTGGCTGGGGAAAATACTAATTAAATACTAAAAGTATGGTCCACATAAACACAGAATCCAGAATAAATATTCTTTAAGAGGTCCTGTTTTATTGTCTTCATTTTAAATAATATGCAACATCTCCTGCTTTAATATACATTTCTCCAGGGGGGGGGGTTGTAGAAAAAGCCCAGCAGGAACTCATTAGCATAATAGGCCACACCCAACAGCAGAAACACATTAGCATATTAGGCCACACCCCACATGTTACCAGAAGTGTGATCATCCAACCACACCCTCCTTTTGCTTCTTATTCTGTTTACTTTGTTGTCAAAATCCTGGGCTTTTTTTGTAGCAGGAACTCCTTTGCATGTTAGGCCACACACCCCTAATGTAGCCAATCCTAATGAGTGTCTGCTGTTAGGTGTGGCCTATTATGCTAATGAGTTCCTGCTGGGCGTGGCCAACTCAGGAGCCAGCCGGAATTCCGTTCCTGTGCGTTCCTGCCCAAAAATAGCCCTGCATTTCTCAGTTTACCCAAAGACCTCCAGTCGCCATTACCACTTGATTACAAACTGAAGTGGTCACAACTTCTCCTACATAAAGCCACCAAGAAACTCATTTCTAGCTAGCTGGAGCTAACCATTCTTCTTAAAGCTAGGGGCTGGGACAAATAATTTGTCCTTAAAATGTGAAACTATTACATTTGAGGGGCAAGAGGAAATCCCAGAACAAGCCGAAAATCAACAAGAGGGTTCCCTTTAAAAGTTTCATCAATACTGTGGTTTTAAGCCTCTTTTTTGGCAGAGAGGATGCATGAAATGGGATCTCCTTGTTTCAGAAGAGACGGTTCAGATGTCCAAAAGCCTGCAGCTGCTGTTGCTTTTCTCTTTTAGTCTTAGTGGAAAATTCAAGTCCGATTTAGACCTGTGTACTGTCCTTTTACATTATGCCTACAGCTGAGGAATTAACAGCAGAGGGTCTTTTGCAATTAAAGCAGTATCACTCAGTCAAAAGTGCTGAAATAGGTCAACATATCCCCTAAGCTACCATGGCTGGTTCTGCATCTGGCATTTGCTCCACATTTTCTCAACACTGAGGAAAAGGTGCAGCTCAAACCCACATTCAAATATGCCAGGGCAACACCATACTGACTGCAAAGGCACCCTTGAATGGCCATAAATCTATGCAGAAGGTACCACAAAACCCGATGATCAAAGGAAGCGAAGGTGGCATGCAGTGTAGAGGGTACCATAAGATCCGATGATCAAAGAAAGTGAAAGCAGCATGCAGTGCAGAGGGGAATTTCTGTTCCAAGGTGGGTTTGGTAAAACAACAGAGGGAAAAGCCAACGCAGAATCGCCCCATCTCCTTCCCATATTCCCGTTGTTGTGGGTTTTTGCTGCAACTCCAGGTCTTACTGTCACATTTCCTAGTACTGACATTTGAAATACATTAATATGTCTAGGCTGTATCAGTGCCAGAGACTGGAGCACAGGTGCTGGAGATATGAGAAAAAGGGGATCTAGAACCATGGGGGATGTGGATGTAGAGTGAAATACCGATAGGGTACTCCTGAACAGAGTTACAACCACTGAAGTCAATGGGCTCGGGACAGTGTAACTTGGCGCCATTAGAAGGCCTGATACAATCTCCCAGTCCTTCTACCAAGAAACAAATTTGGAAGAGAAAGCTGTGTGCATGCATCTAAAAACTTAGTACTAAATATCGTTATTCAGAAGTACTTTCCACGGATACCAAATGAAACATTTCCTAATGAGTTTGTAAAGTATTACATCCTAAGTGTAGTAATGCTCAGGATAAGGACACCATGCTTTCGAACAAACTGGGGGGGGACTGCTGAATGCACAGTGGTTGCAGAAGTGTATTGGATTTGTTAAGGTTCGAATTCCACAAGGACAGCATTGTAATGATCCCAAAAGAATCTCAACATGGTGGAGAAAAGCAGATCATCTGAACTGATCTCTTAGTTTCTTCCCACACGTCCACTGAAAAGTGTTAATGCAGGCAGGCATTATGATGACTTTAACCAAGTTTGGCCCTAGAGGTTTATCCAGGGTCTTGCAGTCATTTTTTTTTTTTTTTTGGTACAGCTGTCCTGAACCATAGCTGTCCTGTCATAGCTAAAGACTGACGAAAGGGGGATGTTTGATGACAACTGCTACGATTTATTACACAAGAGAAAGAGAACAGATAATAAAGAGACAGCAGGTTTAATAATTTGATAGTTCAGGCTCACAAAAACAAAAGGGGAAAACACCTTAAGGGGGGAAAAAAAGAAAACACCTTTCCTCCTCTTGTCCACAGTAGAGACTTCCAGGAGGACCATCTAACATTGACTTTTCTCCTTCCACATGCAGGTATCTTGAGGACAGGCATTTAAAACAAGCCGTATAAATGTGCAAATTAAAAACCACTATTACAGATGATGCTAGAGAAAACAGAAACAATATTGTATCTGTGGATTAACAAAACGTTACGGGGAACGAGCTGGTGGAAGTAAAGAGGAGTAACAGAACCTTTGGTAACTTCAGGACCAATCCTGTTTGCACTGTGGAACCGATGCATGTCAGTTGCCTATGGCACTGGAAATCTTATTGGCTGGATGCACATCATAGCACATCCAAAATGGCAGTGACATGCCTATGAGCCTTGAATTCGTTTTGAAATGCTGATGCTATTTATGGCCACTTACTTGAAGGATGGGCATGCTAAAGTGAGCACTTAACGTTTGAAGCACTCTCTCTCTCTCTCTTGTTAGATGCCTACAAGGATGACCAAGCACTTTCTTCAAACTTCCTGTTATTTTTCAGAAGCCATTTGTGCAGGAATGTAGAACAAATTGCATTTTCATGTGCTTTAAAAGGGAACATTAATCCTTTGCTTGCTATTCTCTGTCAGTCGCAATTCAGGTGTCACTCTGAGTTGCATTTTGCAAGTCTATTCATGTTGCGTTTGTTTCAGACACATAAATAGTATGATAACTATGTGCAGTGCAGGAGATTGGTGAGTCAATCTCCGGGCATTTTTTCTCTTCCTGAAATGCACTCGTACGGAGCACCCGATTTGCTTGGGCACCAGCATTAGAGAAACAGGCCTTTCTTTCTGTATCACTTTCCTTATCTAAGGCCTCTCTTTCCCTCAGGCGCAGCAGGCACTTCTGAGTAAAAGGAAAATGTCCAGAGTTCTAATCCCACATGTGCATTACTTGTCATTCGTCCTTGGACATTCCCTGGAAAACGAAATTGTTTTCAAATCTAATCCTGTCAACTGGGGATGTACAAATAATTTAGCTCAGTGGTGGCCACCTGGCGTGTTAGATCTAAACAACTTTTTTCTGCTAACAACAGTAAAATATTTTTTTGCTTCTATCAGGTGGATAGTTTCTTTCTTTATGAAAGCTTGTTTGCAGGATTTAACGGGGGGGGAACACTTTTGAGGCTGCAGGCAACTGTAATTTTGAGAGCACGTAGCAAGCACCATCCCAAAATGGCTACCACAGGATGCAGAGCTAAACTCAAAATGGCTGCCTCCAGAGGCAAAGTCATACAAAATACCTCCTTCCTCACACCTCCAGGGGATAAGGAAATCCTGCAAAAGAACCCAGACCACACACTGTCTAAGGAATATCCAGTTGCTTGCCCATTCACCTCATCTTCCAGTGAAAAACCCTTTCATTTGAATGAAACTGTAAAAAAGCCAGTATAACTGAAACAATTCCATGCCACCTTTTATTCTGATAGAGGTGGTGGTGGAGGGCTATTAGTTTGCTTGCATGAGCAAGCTCTCTCAAGGAGGAAAAAAAAGATCCCTTGTGTTCATAAGATGAAATTAATGAGACAGTACAATGGTCAGTTTCACACTTGAATGTGCCTTCAAAACCATAGAGTTTGCCCAAAAACTAGACCAATGTCAGTGACACAATGACGTCACTTCTGGGTGATGTCATTGCGTTGGGGATGTTGCTGTTTGGGGGTGGGTTTTCCCCCACCGGCCAGCTGGCCAGCGGTGAATCAAAGTCCTCAAAAGTGAGAAAAACCCCTCTGGGACCTGGGAACCCTACTCTGCTGTGAAGTTCACTGGGTAACAGACATTTTCTCTCAGCCTAAACTACCTCACAGAGTTGTTGTGAGGATAAAATGTGGAAGAAAATTTCATGTGCTGCCCTGAGCTCTAGACAGGAAGGGCTGGATTAAAATAAATGTAATAAGAGGTACAGGCACCCACCAATCTAAATCCCCCCCTCAAACATACACTTCTGTGCAGCTGCTATTTACTCCCTTAAAAATATTGGAGACCTGCTCAGCATCAGAGATAGTTTTGACTTGTGAGGGACATAAGAGTTAACAAGCAGGTGAGACAGTTGGTCTAATTCAGGCCCCTACTGAGGGTTACAGGCCAGCTGACAGCCAGCAGACTGATCAGCACGGTGAAATAGCAAGATGTCCTCATGGCCACTGTAGGTTTATGGAGACAAGATGGGCAGAATTGTTCTGATTCAGAGAAACAACATCAGTTTGAGGATATCTGGAGCATTCTCTTAGCATCAGGTTGTAAGACATGCAGACTTCCCCTGTATAACATAGAGGTTTCTAAAGAGTGGAAAGCTGAACAAAAACGAAAGATTTAATATAACTGTACACTTCCCACTAAATTTTAAATATTGTCTGGGATCCACAAAAATGTACCTTGCACTGAATAAGGTTTTTTTGGCCTGAGGTTCCTGAACACGGTCCTACGTGGCAAAGCCCATTTGAAACAAGGGATCTGTGCTACAATATGGGGAAATTTCAGCCTCCAAACACTTCCAAAAGGGGAAAAAATCCACTTAGTGCATCTAAATTAGGGTTTGGGTTGTTGTTTTGGATTCTAGCCATTATTTATATATTGTTAAATAATCAGAAAGTAAAGATGCATTTAGTGAACTTCAGGTGACATCTATGTTTTACATTTTACCCCCAAAAGTAACAACTACAGTTATCATCATGCATAAAATATCAGTTCCAGTACAAATATCTGCGTAAAATTGTGGATTCTCCTTCCACGTAAAAGCTCTCATTGAATGTATTAAACTAGCACATCAGTAACCAAATGTTTAGAGTATCCCCTTCCCTGATGTATCCAGTTAACTATGTGTAGGGATTTGTAATGTGCGTGTGTAAGGGTGGGTGGGTTAAAATAAAACAACACATGGCCTGAAATGTCACAGTCCAGACCTCTACCACCCCATTCTGTGTGAAGCATAGACTGTCTTCTGTGTAGATGTGACCATTTCCAGTTCTCTTTACGAAGAACATAAATGTCGGTAAAACTGTTGACTATAGAATTATAGAGGCACACAGGCCGTCTTTTACCTGAATGGCAAACCCAGAAGCCTAACAGAAAAGGAACCTACGAGGACTACTGAACAGCAAGAAGTCAAAAGGACACGACAGCTTTTAATCATTTAATGTGTTTCTTTTCACCAGACCTCGTGAATCTCGTCTCTCGTGGTGCAGAAATGGAGGACGTGAGACAGCTCTTCCTCGTATTTATCCGCTTTGCAGCCCCAGCTAACGCTGTCAGACTCAAGTGCCTCCAGCTGCCGTTGCAAGTTCTTTACAGAAACATTAAAGGGATTCTGGAATGAGATGCAGAAATCAAGGTGAGATGATGATCATTTAGATCTGCAAACTGCTCTTTCACACTATTTTAGCAGGGTTTTTTTAAAAAAATCAATTTAAAAAAAAGATACTTTAGAGTATGTTTGCCAAAAAAAGATGAGCGACCTAGGCATGAATTGCATTTGGGCAAGTTCTTGAAGATATTTACTGATTGAGATATTATAGCCTTTTTTACCCAATGGGAATATGAAGCAATTTGCACACTACATAATCCACTTTCAATGCACTTTCCAACGGGATTCTGCCAGTTCACACAGTAAAAATCCAGTTAGAAAGTGCACTGAAAGTGGATTGAAAGTGGATTATTTAGTGTGTGTGACCGCAGTTTAATTCTTCCTTCCTCCATTTTAGGAGGCAGTTTAGGCTGACAGAAAGTAACTAGCCCAAGGTCACCCAGCAAGCTTCCATAGCTGAGTGGGGATTCTAACCTGGGTCTCCCAGATCCTGGTATGACACTGTAAGCACTACGCCACACTGGTTTTCTGCCCACACAGGAACAACATATGAAGTTTTGGCTTTGGCCACAAGAGAGCTCTAAACATTCTCACTCTACTCATGACATTATTACTTGATATGTGGGTGCAGAATGGATCCTGCATCTGCAAATTAGTAGCATGCCTGGTCAAGAGGGTGTTCAGATGACCTAATGTCAAACTGTGGCTTCTTGAATCAAGATGACTTTTTGTTACTACAAGGGAAATTTTATATGTATGTGGGTTGCCAGCCTCCAGGTGGGGCCTGGGGATCTCCCGTCTTCAGCACTGAGCTCCAGCTGACAGAGATCAGCTCCCCTGGAAAAAATGGATGCTTTGAAAGGTGGACTCTGTGGCATTGTACCATGCTGAGGCCCCTCCCCTCCTCAAACGCTGTCCTCTCCTGGATCCACCCCCAAAGTCTCCAGGTATTTTCCAACTCAGACCTGCCAACTCTAATACACACACACACACCGCACACACATAAAGCTATTGCTCCCCAAATAAGGTAATTGTTAAGCTTGTCATTCCTGGCACAACCTAATGGCTTGGAGAATATGGTAGGCCTCTGCTGATGAAAGCAATTTCCATCAGTGGAGCAGGACTTCATTGTCTCCCCCCTCCCCCAAGGCCTCCAGAAATACTTCTCCTGGGGAACAGAAGATCCCTGGAAATAGCATGAGGAAGGAATTGAAGCTTGCTGTAGGGGGGAAATCACACACCCCTTTGAAAGCGGAAATTGTCTATGGGATCCAGTCCAGCAATACACTGAAGGATGTTGCCTTCAATCATAGCATAGATGTAGCCCATGATACAAAAATAGCCAACATCTTGAATGATCCAGGGTCTCTTTTAATTATAAATATCCCAGCCTGGGACTAATGCAGGAAAGGCAAAGGCATGCCCTTCATTCTTCTTGCTTTGTTCCATTCCTTTGTAGGCTCTGATAAAGACTTACTGGATGTTGCACTGTTGAAATTATATCCATTCCAAGCGTGAGTGCCAATTTGTACAGCTGCCTGATACGGGTGTGTTTCTCTTGAGCATTGTTTAGCTGTGTTTTAGCATGAGATGTGTCACTAGGCACCTCTTTAATTTCTGGGACCTCCAATCCTCTGTTTTTTATGAGGCCTTCAAGCTGGGAAAGTGACAAGTCAAAAATTAACATTTATATTCATCCACGTTACATTCACAAATCAATCAGGACTCATGAATCTGATTTTTAATCTAGTTTTAACCCAGATCTGGATTTTAATCCAGATTTAGGACCTATATATTGAAGCAGAATTATTACCAAGACACGGGGTAATTTTTTTTTTTAAATTGTGTTCTGTTTCTATGTAGGGCAAGCTAATAAAAACAGAGTACACAGACAGATGCATATGGATAGCTGCAGTGAGAAAGTGCGTTTCCATGAACTTAAACATAATTATACTCACTTGCTCTTTTGCGTGATGGAACTTCACTGTCTTGTTGAAAATTTCATCGTATGTTTCAATCCTTTCCTTTATCTCCTTATGGAGATGAATGAGCTCACTTACTTTCTCAGACTTTTCCATGTCAGGGGCTCCTTTCGAGCTCAGCTGTTCGGATAACTTTAACGTATACTCCACTTCAGCATTAAGTTGCTAACAAATCAGACACAACAAGATTATTCGGAGTAGAAATGGCAAATATATTGGCTGTCCAGTCCAAACAAATCACTGCCATGTTTGCTTTCATTTCCTTCTCTAAAACATGAGCGCACAGTAGCCTGTGAAGCTAAGCCAGACCACTGAGAAGTTACACCATTAGCAATTTTGCTAGCTTGGTATTACTCCTTAGTCATTCCCCGTGGGCCGCCATCTGTACAGCTGGGGGGCCTATTATGAAGGCCTATTTATGAAGGCCTGTTTTCCTATGATTCTTCCCCACCTGTTGCCTTCATTTTAGCTGCCCACCTGCCTCTGTATCTCAAAGAAACAATTGATGGGCAGGGCTAAAAAAACATGCCTTAAAACCATCAGTTTATGGGAGGAACCAAATTACAATATTCTCCTATTTGTTCAGGCACCTGCATTCGAATTTTAGGCCAAGATGGACCTTGACTGAAGACTCCAAGCAACAGCTGACCAACAAAAGGTGGAGGAAGGAAGTCACAGGCACAGCAACAAGCTGTGTTCATGTCTGTTAGAGGCAGTTCTGAATGTACCCATATACTCAGGCACCCTTTTTAAGTACCAAATAAATTGATAAATAAATAAAATAATAAAAGTCAAATCTTCTCTGGTGCAGGAATTATTTACAAACTGCCTGTGTAAATTTCTACTGACTTTAAATAATACATATTTTCAAGAACAAGCTCTCAGAAATCTTAATTACTAGTCTCACCTGAAACTGTGGTTTCATTTGGTTAAATTTATTTTGCAACTCTACGAGCACGGAAAGGTCGCTTCCAAGATCAAGCGCCGCAGTGGACCGGAGTGCCTCTTGGAGAGCATTTAAGCTTTGTGTAGTCTGTGAAGGAAAAGCAACATGCAATTATATGTTTCGTTGTGTATTTGGTGCTTGAAGGACCAGGGGTTTTGGAAGAATACATCTTCAACCTCTGAACAATATCAGAGGAATGCCACAAAAGATATGCTGTACAAGTGTGGCAACCGAAACATTCATTTGTACATCCAGTTTTCGAAGGCTAGTCCTCACCAGAAAGTTAAGAAGCTACAATTTCAATACTAAAGCAGTGAACATCTGGGGTGCCATGGTGCCCAGAAAGGCAGTTACAGACATTAAATGAACCAGGGCTATTTTGTGGCAGGAACGCACATGAACAGAGTTCCGGCTGGCTCCTGAGTTGGGCACGCCCAGCAGGAGCTCATTAGGATAATAGGGCA
>NW_015167560.1:796343-822611 GCF_001447785.1 Gekko japonicus
TGCTACAAAAAAAAGCCCAGGGTTTTGACAACAAAGTAAACAGAATAAGAAGTAAAAGGTGGGTGTGGCTGGATGACCACACGTCTGGCAACATGGGGTGTGGCCTAATATGCTAATGAGCTGTGCTGTCAGGGGTGTGGCCTAATATGCTAATGATTTTGCTGTTGGGTGTGGCCTATTATGCTAATGAGATCCTGCTGGGCTTTTTCTACCAAAAAAGCCCTGAAGTGAACTAAACAAATAATAATTACTGCCCCTGTGGTTATAGATGCATGCTTAAATATGTAATATTATCACCTCAACCTCACAAGACAATTGGGCTTAGGGTGTGGTGTTCAGCAACAAAGCTGTGTCCTTAATGTTTGATGCCAACTAATCTACTTTTAGATGCAATTTTTCTGCCAAACAGAAGAGAGATAACTAAAATATGATGTAACCAGAAGACTCCAAAAGCAACAGGGTAAATGGGATGCCACTTAGTAATCGTTACTAAACTGAGAAGTCTAATACTTTTTCTGACTTCTTAGGGGTCCCAAAAGGGAAAACATGGTTAAACACTCCCCAAATTCTATGTCCCTGGAGGTTACTAGGCACAGAACAATGTGCAGAAACCACCCTTTAAAGCTACTGTGCCCCCTTGTGTTGTGTCCCCCAGTGCCCTTCAGGCTGTGAAGCATCATGCCTGGCACCTACAATCTAAGACAAGTCCTACCAGCACTTCTGTGAGCATTCCGAAAGATCATTGTTTTCAGGAGTATCCTTTGTGCTTTGGAATATACAGGCTAGCTGTGATGCTGCGTACCCAGCAGCGTAGTGGTAGACAAACAAGCAAGGGGTTCACACAGGCACATCTTTCAGGCATCCCCCAGCCGTACTCAAGCCGTCTTGTGCTGCTTCCCTCCGGAGTTTAAAAAGTACCAGGTGAAAGTGGTAGCAAACCGTGTGTAGAGCGGGTTGATTCCGGTTCCCTGAGTGTGAATAGCATTCCGAAAGATCATTGTTTTCAGGAGTATCCTTTGTGTTTTGGAATATACAGGCTAGCTGTGATGCTGCGTACCCAGCAGTGTAGTGTTAGACAAACAAGGAAGCCTCCCCCCCGCCCGATACCATTGTTTTAATTGTTATAATGTTTTATTGTGTTTTAATGTTTAATGTTTTAAACTGAAATTGCCCGCCCGCAGGATGGGCGGGATATAAATGTAAATAAGTAAATAAATAACTTGGAATGCTTGGCCATGGAACTGACTAGAAGCAACCCTTAAACTTAGGGGAAGCAGCCTTTAACTTCATGGAATGGGGCACCAGACCTGATATGAGATGTAAGTGTAGTTGAATCAAATCTGAAGAGAGACCACAGTGCTAGACGTAAATGGAAATTTACTCATAAACATAGGCGTAATCTTCGTGGGGGCGCCGGGGCTTCAGCCCCCGGGGGAACCAGACCTGATATGAGATGTAAGTGTAGTTGAATCAAATCTGAAGAGAGACCACAAGTGCTAAATGTAAACGGAAATTTACTCATAAAGTCCCAATACCTGTGATTTCAGCCAATAAAACTTCTAAAAAATAAAGGAATTAATCAAAAGAAGTTTGAAGGCAGGTTATAAGCAGCGGGATGTTATTTAAACCAAAATCACTGTAGCTCAGATAGAATGTATGCCACAGATTAGGAAGGTATCATCAGTTCCAAAGGGAGGCCAGTATGTTTAACGAGCAGGGTTAAGGAAGCTATAAAAGGCAAGATGGCTTCCTTTAACAAGGGGGCAGCTCAGAATCACAGCCACAATTGCCCTTTTCTGCCACACACACACACACACACACACTCTCTCTCTAAATTCCTACTGTTTCAGAGCATGTGTATGTGTTACAGTGCATATCTGTCTTTGTATGTACACAGTCATATACAGAGAAGTAAGAGGTTTAAACCAGTTATGAGAAATGGGCCATCATTAGCACTATACGGAATGTATATTTGAAAAGTTCAGCCACTGTAGTTTTATCCTTTTGAACATACATTCTTGTATCTCTCTTCTCGAGAAAGGGATTGGGTTTGATTTAGAGCCTGGTAAGTGTTTTCTCTGAAATCTGGCAAAAATCAGGTCAATTAACAACCCCAGTTGATAGCAAGAAAATTACAAGCAGCACATTCCTTCAGAGATGCAGGATTAGTCAAAGCACTTCCCTTTACACAGACTTTCACTTACGGTTTTAAATTGCTCATTAAATTTCCCACACTGCTCTTTGATGGATTTCACTTGACTCATGTTAAGTTTCCATGTTGTCCAAAGGCATGTCAACTCTTCCTTTTCTTTGTTCAGAACAGCAATAGCGCGTTCTGTCACTTGTACGACGTTTTCCACATTCAGTATTAGATTCTCATTTACCTGTTCAGTGAAGAATTAACAAACCTCATTTGTTCTGAAGGAAGAACAATTAGGTTGATAGCTTGTTACCTAAATTCTGAGTGGAAGTCAGGGGGGGGAAAGTAGAAGCTTTGTTTCATTAGTCTTCACTTCTAGATCCCAAGAACTTTACATTCATGCTTTGGAAAAGGAAGGGAAGTGAGAAACCTTTCTTTCCACTATTAGTTGTTTTAAAACATTTATATACCACCTTATCTCTTCTGCAAGCAGGAACTCATTAGCATAATAGGCCAAACCCCTGACAATACAGCGCATTAGCACATTAGGCCACACACCCGTTACCAGAAGTGTGGTCATCCAGCCACACCCACCTTTTGCTTCTTATTCTGTTTACCTTGTTTGTTGTCAAAACCCAGGGCCTTTTTTTGCAGCAGGAACTCCTTTGCATGTTAGGCCACACACCCCTAATGTAGCCAATCCTAATGAGTTTCTGCTGTTGGGTGTAGCCTATTATGCTAATGAGTCCCTGCTGGGCGTGGCCAACTCAGGAGCCAGCCGGAACTCCGTTCCTGTGCGTTCCTGACCAAAAATAGCCCTGCTCCCGGCTAATGTCGCCACGCCTACAATACAAATACCAACCAATGAGGTTGCAGGGATAAAGTCCAATCACAATAGTTCCCAATGTGATGCACTTCCGGCCTCCAAAAGCTGCCATTTTCTCCAGGTGAACTGGTCAGTGTAGTCTGGAGATCGGCTGTGGTTCTGGGCGATCTCCAGGCTCCACCTGGAGGTGAGCAACCCTAGACTGAAAGCACCTGATGCAAAATTCCACAGAAGGAAAAGTTCATGCTTCCCTTCCTTTTCTTTTTATTGTTTTAAACTTTAAAAGTCCTCTTTTTTTGCATACCCAAGGAGTCCTCGGTGCACAGGAAACCCCCGGCCTTCCCTGTGGGCAGCCCTGTTTTGCTCTCTTACTAACAGACACGTCTTCATCAAGACTGCTATGATTAGAAGAAATGATCTGTGTGTTTGTTCTTCCAGCCCCAATCTCTTTTCTCAGTCTCCCTTCTTGAATTTCTCAACCCTGGCTCTTTTTGTTAACTGCTGGCATTTATGTGCTCCTGATATCCTTATGTCTTTCTTGCTTGGTCTGGTCATTTAGGAAATTGTCAAAGATATCTCTGTTTCTCCATTTGTTCTTTCTATTAAGTAATCATGACACTTGAAAATGCATGCATTTTGCATATAGAAAGAGAAGAAGAGTTTGGATTTATACCTTGCCCTTCACTACCTGAAGGAGTCTCAGAGCGGTTTACAATCTCCTTTCCCCTCCCCTCCCCACCACAGACACCCTGTGAGGTAGGTGGGTCTGAGAGAGCTCTGAGAGAACTGCCCATGATAGAACAGCTCTGAAAGAACTTGTAACTGACCCAAGGTCACACCAGCAGCTGCATGTTAAGGAGTGGGGAATCAAACCCAGTTCTCCCAGATTAGAGTCTGCGCTCCTGACCACTACATCAAACTGGCTCAAAATATAGGTACACATACTGTGATTTGCAAACATTTTGAAAAAGGATGACACCAAGATTTTTAATTCCGTAGGTAGTCATCATGCTAGAGTCAGCAGCACCTCAGTGACAGCCTCACCATGTTTACTAAATTTAAAAAGTCGTGTCCCATATCTTGAGTGGAAAGAATCTTATTTAAAACCATCTGCCATTGGATTTCAGCTGACTGCATCAATGTCTCATTTTTAGCCTCAGCGTCTTCTTGCACATGCTCGGATGTATAGAATTCTTTCAGCTTCAGAGCATCGCGGCCGATCTAAAAGGGTAGAATAAAAGAAGATAGTTATGTTGGGAGTTCTAGTATAGGGTTGCTAGATCTAGGCTGGGAAACACCTGGAGATTTGGGGGGTGGAGCCTGGGGGAGGCAATAGAGTCCACCCTCCAAAGCATCAGTTTTCTCCAGGGGAAAACTGATAAGAAATAAGAACACAAGAGAAGCCAGTGTTGGATCAGGCCAATGGCTCATCCAGTCCAACACTCTGTCACACAGTGGCCAAAAATACCAGGTGCCATCAGGAGGTCCATGAGTGGGGCCCTCCCACTGTTGCCCCCCCCAAGCACCAAGAATACAGAGCATCACTTGCCCCAGACTGAGAGTTCCTATCTATACCTTGTGGCTAACAGTCACTGATGGACCTCTGCTCCATAGGTTTATCTAATTCCTTCTTGAAACTGTCTGTGCTTGTAGCCGCCATCACCTCCTGTGGAGGCTACACCTCTCTGTAGTCTGAAGATGATCTGTAATCCTGGGGGATCCTCAGGTCCCACCTGGAGGCTGTATAATCCTTGAGTCAACATACTTAAATCTACTGAGTTTAAAAATGATGAAGTGACAGATTAAAAAATTCCATCTGTATCTTTTATTTCTACACTGACCTAGATAGCTCAGGCTAGCCTGATCTCGTCAGATCTTGGAAACTACACAGGGATGGCTCTAGTCAGTATTTGGATGGGAGATCACCAAGGAATATCAGGGTTGCATTTTAGAGGCATGCAATGGCAAATGACCTCTGGATGTCTCTTGCCTTAAAAATCCTGCAAGGTCACCATAAGTCGGCTGTAACTTGACGGCAAAAAGCAAACAAACCCTTTTATTTCCAGTTAAACTAATGGAGAATTAAATCAGTTAAACCTGATAGGGAGATTTTGCCAGATTTGTCCTGTATCATAGTTCCATTCCTCTTGAGACCTTTTAGATGTCTGAATTTACCCTTAGATGTCTGATTTACTCTTACAAAACCTAACACACTTCAGAACTTTTTCAGTGGAAAATACTTTTGAACAGGCTGCACTGAAGCACACGCCGGTGGATTTATGAATTTATGTTCACCTTAGTTGTTTTTTTTTAAGACAGCCTAAATGGCTTCAGAGAAGTGTCTTCAACCTTTCCAGACATGGGACCCACCTTTCACCCCTAAGCGGCAGCATGGGAACCTGCTAAATGCAAGAATGTGATCTCACTGTCATGTAATATGAAGAGGGGGCCAACAGTTATGACTACACTGTTGTCAAGGCCAAGGCAAAGGGCAGTGGAGAAAGACAGCTGGACGCAGGCAACAAAAGCTGGGCACCATTACTTGAATAAATTATCCAGGACTGTGGTCTTTATATAGTTTGCTGTGGGTTGGCTACCATGGTGTAATTTTCTATCATGTAATGTGTCATGTTAATACTTAGTGTATGTTTTGATTCAGTTCTGCTTTATTATATTTCTGGTTGGATCTACAAACCTATCCTATTTCATTGTTTACTGAATGTCCTGTCTTGTTGATTGTATTGACTCACATTTTACACAGGCTGAATAATACACCTTCAATGCACTTCAGCAGCCATTTGCAAGTGGATTTTCCCATTTCAGATGATAAAATCCTGTTGCAAAGTGCACTGAAAGTGGATTGAAAGTGAGATCCTGAGCAGAAATATATTCTACTTTTGTATTATATCTTCTACTTGGTACTTGGGGGGGGCAACAGTGGGAGGGCTTCTAGTGTCCTGGCCCCACTGCTGGACTTCCTGATGGCACCTGGTATTTTTGGCCACTGTGTGATAGAGTGTTGGACTGGATGGGCCATTAGCCTGATCCAACATTGGCTTCTCTTATGTTCTTATTATGAGATATGTAATAGATTTTCTTTCTATACTCTATTAAGGTAAAGGTTCCCTTGCTCAAAAGCCAGTCGAGTCCGACTCTAGGGTTGCGGGGCTCATCTCCATTTCAAAACCAAAGAGCCAGCGCTGTCCCAAGACATTTCCATGGTCATGTGGCCGGCATGACTAAACACCAAGGTGCACGGAATGCAGTTACCTTCCCACTGAAGTGGTACCTATTTATCTACTTGCAATTTCTTGCTTTCGAACTGCTAGGTTGGCAGGAGCTGGAACTAGAGACGGGAGCTCACTCCATCATGCAGCAACTCGGGTCTCGAACTGCTGAACTACTACCCTTCCACAGCCTGCAGTTCAGCGTCTTAACCACTTGAGCCACCACAGCATTTGTAATACTCTGTTACCTGTTCTTAAAAGTTACAGTGAGTAGGTACCTGACCTGGATAGCCCAGGGTAGCCCGATCTCATCAGATCTTGGAAGCTAACCAGGGTCAGCCTTGGCTAGTATTTGAAAGGGCGACCTCTGAGGAATACCAGGGTCACGATGCGGAGGCCGACAATGGCAAACCACCTCTGAAACGTCTGCCTGCCTGCCTGCCTATCTATCTATCTGATTTATAAACTGCCCTCCCTTGGTGGGCTCAGGGCAGTGTACAACATAGTTAAAAACATAATAAAATAATGTAAATAAAATAATCAAGCAAATCTACAGAATAAAACCCTTAAAATACAGTAAAATCATTGATGGTGGTTAGTATATATCACTCCCCTCTGTATTGATGGGGGGGGGGTGTCAGATCATGGGCCAAGTACGATAGAAGCTGTGGCTGTCCTCAACCATAGACCCAGTGGAACATCTCTGTCTTGCACGCCCTGTGGAACTGTACCCACAGGGTCCCAACAGGGTGCGGATGTCACCAGACAGAGAGTTCTACCAGGTGGGAGCCAGGGCTGAAAAGGCCCTGGCTCTGGTTGAGGACAGCCAGATGTGTTTTGGGCCAGGGATCACCGGCAGATTCAGATCTAAGCGCAGACGTTTCTTGAAAATTGTGACAAAGCAAAATAACAAGTGAAGGTAACTGAGAGTGATTGCTTGCCCTCTCTTCAGCGCTGCAAAGCAGAGTAGATAAAACAAACAAAACATAAACTCCTCCTTCTAACTAATCCAGGACAAAGGGTAGGAAATTCCTACTAAGCCTCAAGAGGCAATCAGCAGACTGGGGAGGCAAAAGGAAGGGCAGGGCACACCACTTTCCTTCTTTCAAAAGTATATAAATACCTCATTGGATGACTTTAAAAACGTCACATACGGCTTCAGGATTTCTAGTTTTGAATTAATATTTTTGTTAAGCGTTGCCAGTTCCTCATTTAAAAGGTTCGTTTTGCTGGAAAAAGCTTCCGCTTCTGTAGTTTCAAATTCTTCCATCTCCTTCACAATTCTCACAGCTAATTCCAGCTCATGTGCCATCTCCTGTAGCAGTATAAACAGAAAAAAATAATACTATGTAATGTATCTATCTATATCTATCTATCATCTATCTATCTATCTATATCTATCTATCATCTATCTATCTATCTATATCTATCTATCATCTATCTATCTATCTATATCTATCTATCATCTATCTATCTATCTATATCTATCTATCATCTATCTATCTATCTATATCTATCTATCATCTATCTATCTATCTATATCTATCTATCATCTATCTATCTATCTATATCTATCTATCATCTATCTATCTATCTATATCTATCTATCATCTATCTATCTATCTCTATCTATCTATCTATCTATCTATCTATCTATCTATCTATCTATCTTCTGCCAAACATCAGACAATTCATTCACAATATACTAACACACCCTACCAAAACAAAAAATAAAACATTTAGTACAACTGGAAAAATCTCTCACCAGATTTCTAGATACTGTGAATAACTGGCTCATTTCTAATAACTATGTTTAACTAATTTGTATTTATAATATAATATTACAAGCAAAGCCCCCTCTAAGCTGTGGAGTCTTGTGAGCAGAGATTCTACTTTGTGTGAGCCACTGGCATTAAAGTTGTGAGCGAGCAATTAGACTACTGCATAAATTAGTTTACTCTGGAGCCATCGTTCCTGAGCTAAGAAAAAAAATGTGTGAGCCAGAGGTTAAAAAACTGTGAGCTACCTCACACTAACTCATCTTAGAGGGAACATTGATTACAAGTAAAGGATTGAGAAAACAGGATAACAAGCTATTACCCTGTTTTAAATCAGTGTTTCTCAGCCTTTCGTATTTTACATCCCACCGAGCAGTCTATCAAAGAATCCCACCACAATAGAAACAAAAAGGCCACTTTTTTCTGAGAGGAACGTTCATATATTTACAGGCATTCTGTTATTACTAGTAGCATGCCGAAAGGTCACAGTCTGAGAATCTATGGCAGGGAGAATCAGCAGGAGATCATATGGATTGAGGAAGAGGAAATTCTTAGTAATTGTTATGAAAACCTTGCATCCCAATGGTAGTTAATATACGTCCAGTTGAGAACCACTGTTTTAAATGAATATGAAAGTAACTTAATCTTAATTTTCATGCATGTATCTTTCTGCAATGATCCATTTAGGAAAAAAACCAGATGAAATAAGTATTTTCTTATTCTGAATTTTAATTAGTCACATGGCAGAGCCTAGCTCAGATTCTGAATTTCTGTTTGCAGGCAGGTGAAGTTGAAAGGAGTTTATATGAAAAGGTATTTTACCTTGGTTTGATTTGCCAGTTCTAAATATTGGTTCATAACTTTCTCTGATTCTGGTATGGATGATCCAGGATTCATTCCAACTGAGAGTATTGGACCAATGTTTTTAATCTTCGTAGTGGCCTCATATTTTTTAAAAATAAAGAATGTTAGTTGAAAACATTAAAAATATTTATTTGCAGAAAACCAACTGTGCTTTACTTTTGACCACAGCTTTAACTGTTGTCTTCCATGTGTCAGATTTTACTTTAGAACCTCTTTGGCACAGGAATCTGTCTTCTCGTTATAGCTAAAGTGAGAACCAGTGTGATGTAACTGTTAGAGTGTTAGACTAGGATGTGGGAGATTCCAAGTTCAAATCCCCATTCTGCCATGGAAGCTTGCTGGGTGACCTTGGGCTAGTCACTCACTCTCAGTCTAGCCTACCTTGCAGGATAAAATGGAGGAAAGAAGAATCCTGTAAGACTAAATAATTTTTTAAAAGAATGTGTTATGGATTGGGATGCCAGACCCCCCAGTGTAGGTGGGGGTCCCCTGGTTTGGGGTGCTTGTCTCCACCACCACCACCCATTATCCCCCCAACAGGCAAGAAGCCGGAAATAAACACAACGTGCCTATGTGACTCGAAAGTGACATAGTCGTGTTGGTGATGTTGGGGGGTGACGCTCTGGTATTGAGGAAAAACTCTATGGTAGAAAGTAATTCTACCATAGAGTTTTGCCCAAAAACCAGAGCTGTCCCAGATGTCCCTGGCATGCCTATGTCACTTCCTGGTCATGTAGGCCCCTCACATTTATTTCCAGCATTCCTCCTGGCTCCAGGTAAGTTCATCCCCCATCCCCCGCCAGCAGGTCTGAGGGACCTGGCAACCCTATGGATAATTCATTTTTTAAAAATGTCTTCACAACAAAACTGTCTTCAGCTGTACATCACGTACGTTATAAATTCCACAGAATTATGTGTTGTGAAAATACTTGTGGAAGTGTATGCAATTTATATCCATGACAGTGGGAACACAAAAGTAATGAACTACCTGGCTTTGGATATCACATTTGATGGTGGCTTGGATACCACAGTAAATCTCCATTACTGAAGGGATTTCTGTTAGCAGGACTTCTGTGCCCCCCTTTTCTACTGCAACCCCAAATGATCCCCAAAATGCTGTTCCTGGGAGACAGGGGACCCCAATGATCAGCGTGTTGGGGGGTCAATGTTCTGCAGCAAGAGGCTGAAAGCAACACAACCAACCACCCCTTTCTATGACCAGAACGTTACTGTGGGATCCAACACAGTATATATAGTCATTACGAGGAATATGAATTCATTCCTACAGCACATTTTTAGATGCATCTAAATTAGTAATCTGCGTCTTCTAAATGCCAGAGACAATTTTAGCACCAAATAGATTTTACAGAAGTATAATGTTTGCAGGGAGCTGTAGTAGGAAAGATTATTTTGATAAAAAGGAATAGCAATCTCTGAAGAGGCATTTACAACTCACTTTGCAAAACTCGCTGTACCACACTGGCTTTTCCTCACCATTTAATCCCTCGGCTTTCTTCCATTACTTCCCTTCAACACGGGCCTTGCTATTTCAAAACTCTATAAAGTTTCAGTTAAAAACAATGGACTTTTGAAACAAGCTTTTTACACATTCACAGAGGTCGATTCGGGGGGGATCGCGGGGGATAGCAGTTCCCCCGGGTGAGGTGCGGGGGGGGGGCACATGACGAAACCCCGCCCCCTGCTTCTGGCCGCCCCGCTTCTGGCCCTCATTCAGCCAGGAGGAGGCAGGAGAAGAGGGAGGGTAAGTTGCTTCCTCCCCGCCTCTCCCCACCCCTGCCTGCCTGGGGCCAGGGAGGGCCTTGGCGGGGCTTCCTCACACTCCCGCTGGCCTTGCAGGTCCACCGCCGGGCCCCTGATGTCAGGGGGCGTGGGATATGCTAATGAGGTATGCTAATGAGTTCCCTTAGCTCTTTTTCTATGAAACGACCCCTGCACATTCAAACACCATTCATATATTGCTACATGGATCAACCAACAAATTCCACATGAGGCAGCAAAGGGGAGAGAAAGTGAGAGGGGAGGCAGAGAGGCAGAGAAAGAACAAAGCAGTGACACTTTAGAACTGCAGAGTGGGTAGCAGCAAAGGTGTGTTAATGAAAAAGGATATGTTATCATCTACCTTCTGAAGGTAGTCTTCCAAGGAGGTGGTTAACTGCTGCTTTTTTGAGGCAAGTCCTTCGTAAGCAGGGCACTGTCCGATTAAGTGATCTACTCTTTTCTGAACGCAGTCGACCCTTTCCTGAATTCCAGTAACCCAAGCACTGTAGATGGAAACAAAAAAAAATGTGGTAAGCATTTTACCTCCCACAGTGAGCTTATTGTAAATAGTTCAACAAAGTTCTAGTGCTTAAATACAATGTCAAAATTACAGGCCTTTTGAAACAAGCTAGTAGCAAGAATAATAATTAGTAGCAAAGCAAAGAAACTATCCTAGCATTTTGCCTTGTCCAAACCGATAACAGACATCATCATTAGCATCCCCTAGGGTTGCCATCCCCCTGATGGGGGTAGGATTTTCGCGATATTGAGCCCCCCAATCTGTTGACAGCCAGCTGGCCAGCAGGGGAGCCCCACCCCAAAATAGCCCCACCACGTCCAATGTGCCAGCCACTGGGCACGTCACATGACCATAGAGGTTTTGGCCAAATGCTAGAGTATCCCCTGCACAATGTGCCCAACGTGATGATGTCACTTCCAGGTGATGTCATTGCAGTGCACGTGCAAAGCGTGTGTGCAGGAAGGTCCCAGGGAACAGCATAGAGCCCCCCGTCAGCAGAAGGTAAGCACCTGGAAAGCCTAGATCCCCTAATAATGGGTTGGACTGCACAGGATGGTGGGAGATCCATGACTGGATCTCTTGTGTGTTCTGTTTTTTCAATTAAAAGCAGTCAGGGGAGAGGTGAGACAGATTGGGATGGTCATTGTCTTTTCCCCAGCTTAAGTTCTCTTCACACTCACACCCTTGTGTTATTTGCTCCATGTGGGCAAAACCGCCAGGTACTAGTATTTTCCCAATTCAAGGACAACACAAAATTAGGGGGGGCACATCTAAAGTGGGCAATTATGGGAAGGAACACGTTACCCCCCATCATAATGAGCTAATGCAGGAGGCATTCGTCTTCTTCTCACTTTATAGGGTTGCCAACTTCCAGTTGGGGGCTGGAGAGCCATCGGAATTACAACTGATTTCCAGACTACATAGAAAGCTATTTATTTATTTATAAAACATTTCTTCCACTTCTCCTGGAGAAAATGGCTGCTTTGGAAGGTGGGCTCTATGGCATTATACCCCACTGAGGTCCCTCCCTTCCCTAAAGCCCACCCTCCCAGGCTCCACCTTCAAATCTCCAGGTATTTCCAAACCTATTTCTATTTAGGAAAACTAAATAGAGTTGCTGTTGGAAATGTATGTGTTTACAAGGTCTGACAATCCAGTCATTATAGGGTTAATTTGTTTACCTAGTATTGCTATTGTTTAGACTGACCTGGAAGGGAAACCTGGCACAGAGCCAATGGGGAATTATCCCGGGGAAAGTAACTTACATTGTGATACAGATTGTTTGTTTGTTTCAGGTGACTCCCTTTCTAGGGGTTGAGAAGAAGGACAGATTCTCCATTATCTGTGTAGTGTGTAACCATGATTTGTACTGTAAGCAGCTTAGAAAATGTAGCTCTTATGAGTTTGTTATTTTGTAGGTTTCCTGTATACCTTTTACCCTTAGAAATAAAGGTTTTTAAACGCAAAGAAATCTCTTCTTTCCAATAGAGCAAGATCCATTGATACTCTGAGTAGTTTAAATACTTTTGACTATTTTTACAACAGTTGCAATATAGATTTCTTGCTTTTTTGTCTAGTTTGGCCCTAAATGAGGAAGCAAATACAAAAAAAGTACACAACAGCAAATATAACAAAATCTTATCTTGAATTAAACCACAGCTGTAAAAAGGATAAAATGCAAAATAATTTGCGTTTGTCTCTTGGATAATTTTTCCTCTGAAGAGTTTACATTTTTCTAGACAAATAACAATTCATTTACAATTAATATTCCCTATGTGTTTTAAAGACAACATTTGTTTTAAAATGTTGTTTTAAATAAAAACGAGGAATAAGTCAATTGCCAAAGAACTGACAATCATTCTCAACATTTTTAACTCCAGGGTGCTGATTTATAGCAACACGAAAAGCTCAAGGCAGTCCTTTTTGAATCGCTTATCATATACAATTAGGATTGGGAAATTGCATATAAAAATAAAATTAACTGGCACACTCAGTTAATTTACAATGGAACTTTTCTCCAGCAAAACATTGGGAAATTAAACTGTAGTACAAATTCCATTAAGGTATGAATATTTGGACATGATCCAAACAGGAGAACGGGGGCTTTATTATTTTTTTTTAAAAAGTATTTTCATACAGTAGTTCTTATCGGTGAAGAAAGAAGGCGCTTCCCAAGTCTGGAAGGAGCTTGTCTCCTTTCCAGTGGGAAAAAAAGTGTCAAAACAAACTAACAAAAACAGCACACAAAGCCTGAATTGGGGTGTTCTGACATTACTGCTGGACAGGGCATTCCCTTTTCTGATGCAGAATGGGGCTGTCCAAACCAAATCCAGGAAGCCCAGTGGGCACCTTAAATTATTTTGATCTTAAAACAGCCTCAATGCACCAAGGGCTGTCCTAAATTAATTTAATTTAAAAATAGCCCCCTTCAGAATCATCCCCTCACTGCACTTCTGGTGCATCGACTCCCTAGGTAACAACCCGTTTAACTCTCCTCTTCCCAAATCTACCAAGGCATGGGATGTTGGCAGTGAGGACTGTTAAAATCACGCATAGCTCTACAACCTCAACATGTTCAGTTTTGGATGCTGCTGTGCATTCATGTCTCATGATTACTCTGGATGTGGCTGCATGTTTCTGTCAGTACAGGGATGAACCCTGGGACCTATATTTTCCATGGTCCCTACTGGCCCTGGACACTGTTGCTAGGGTGGCCAGCCCAAGTGCCAGTAGCTGACAGGAGACTGGGGTAGGGATACCAGCCTCCAGGTGAGACCTGGGGATCCCCTGGAATTATAGCTCATCTCCAGACTACAGAGATCAGTTCCCCTGGAGAAAATGGATGCTTTGCAGGGTGGACTCTACAGCATTGTACTTCACTGAGGTCCCTGTCCTCCCCAGGCTCCACCCCCACATCTCCAGGAGTTTCCCAAACTGGGTATGGCAACCCTACCCCCCCATCCCCCACTGGTAGCCAGGCAGGGCCTGGCAATCCTAGAGTGGGGTGGCTGAGACATGCTGAAACTGTGTCGAGTTGTGACATTACTTCCAGCTGAATAATGGTAGTCACATCACTATGTTGTGCAATGCTCTAGGATTTCTCTGGAACTCTATGATTAAAAACCCAGAGACTGAGGAAATTCCTAGAGTATTGCACAATGTGGCAATGTCACTTCTAGGTTCCCAGCTCTAAGTGACATTATAGTGTTATGCAACACCATTTCCCACATTTGTCCTCCGACTGCTTGACTGAACACCAGTGTGGGAATAAGTGGGTGATGGAAAGGTCTCTGGAGGAAGGAATGACATTAATCCCTGACCCTGTTTACGGGGAGGGTGGGATACAGGTTTAATTAAATAAAATAAATAAATAAATAAAATAATCCATTTAGGAATAGCCTGGACTACAAAAAAGCCAGGCTCCAATCCTAAATGGATTGGGAGAGATGACTTTATGAAATCTAGTGCCCAATTAGGATTAACAACACCGTTAGGCAAATGCTACAAAGTTTGGGAGGCAGTGCCTGGGGAAGGTGGAGTTTAAGGAAGACGTGATGTCACTTCCAGGTGATGCTCTAGGTATTTCTCCTTATCTCTATGGTAAAGAACATAGAAATGAGTGGAAATTCCTAGAGCAGAACCATGGAGGTTATATTTTCCCAGCTCCTCGGTTTCTCAAGGGAGGGAGATTGCAGCTGGGAATAACCTACCAAGCCTGGTCAATTAGGAACCCTATGGCTAATTCCTTCATTTTCAATACTCCATCCTACCACTTTCTGAAACTTTTCACTCAGAACATCCCTATGGATAAATATGAAGGAAATAACATCTGTCTCAGTACAACCATGTTGAGAGGCACCACTTCACATGTACAAGGCAGGTACACAAAAAGGTTCTTAATTTACATACTTAACTTACCTGTTGGCATTGCCTTTACTAAGCAAGTCACATCCTTTCTGCAGGGTATCCTCTGAACCTTCTTTAATTCCTTTCTGTAGTTCCTCATGCTTTTGTGCCAAGACAGGCAATCTTAAACTTTCAGAGTTCAGAAGCTTTAGGGAAGCCTCAACATTTCCCAGAGAATCATCGGTCTATAGAAAGAAATAATTTGCATACAGCTAATTGTTTAGGAAAACCACTAAAACGGCAATTTTCCTTTGACTCATATCAAGTACTGTAGTACCATATGATTTGAAACTTACAAGATTGGGACTAACCATTTGTCTTTACTTGGCTCGGGTAATGTTGGTATGGAAACAAGCTTCCAGCTGTGGGTGATTCTGCATTGGCTTTTCCCTGCATTGTTTGACCAAACCTACGTTGGAACAGAAATTCCCCTCTGCATTGCATGCTGCTTTCAGAGGTAAGAGCAGAAATGACAAACTCATTTGTGACGGGGGCCGGATATGACACAAATGTCATTTTGTTGGGCCGGGCCATGTGTGCCACAAAATGTAATGTTAGGTACCGGAGATATAAACTTTATAAAGGACACAGGAAAACCCAATTAACAATATTATTTTTTACCCAAAATACAAACAGAAGCAATTGATTTACTGGGAACCCACAAAACCAATGCTCCCTCTAAGCTGTGGAGTCCTGTGAGCAGAAATTCAACTTTGTGAGCAACTGGCATTAATGTTGTGAGTGAGCGATTTGGCTACTGCATAAATTAGTTTGCTCCAGAGCCATCCTTCCTGAGCGAAGACAAAAATCCGTGAGCCGGAGGCTAAAAAACTGTGAGCTAGCTCACACTAACTCAGCTTAGAGGGGACACTGCACAAAACCCCCAATAAATGTGTTTAGTCATATGCAAGACTAGGTTCCCCCCCCCCCCAAGGGATACTATAAAAGGGGAAGTACCTTATATTCCCAAACATACCAGTTGCTTGCGGGCCAGGTAAGAGCCCTGGATGGGCTGGTTCTGGGCCCCCCCAGGCCTTTTGTTTGACACCCCTGTGTAAGAGCCTCTATCTTTTAGCCCAGAAAGCTTTAAGTCTGTCTCTCCGTGACCATAACAAAAGGTCAGTTGTTCGTGGGATTTGACCAGAGAGAGAGAAAAGGGGGAACGGTGTGTGCTTTTACATGGAGCAGTTAACAGAGGTTAAGAGAGTCAGGATGGCTCATTCTCTTTACCTTGAAGGGAAGCATCATCTTGTGATTTTGGATGACATCAACAGCAACAATGCTGCTTTCACTTTCTTTGATCATCGGGTTTTATGGTACCTTCTGCATAGATTTATGGCCATTCAGGGGACACTTTGCAGTCAGTACGGCGTTACTCTGGGGTATTTGAATGTGGTCTTGAGCTGCACCTTTTCCTCAGTGTTGAGAAAATGTGGAGCGAATGCCAGATGCAGAACCGCCCTGGGCCTGTGCTGCTGCATGGCAAAGAGTGCTCTATGAAGGATTCCCATGGTAGGTTCCCTACATCTGGCATCTTAATAGACCGGGATCAGAGGAGTTAAAATTAATGGGGCAGTAATGCTCCCTCTAAGCTGTGGAGTCTTGTGAGGCAAAGTTCTACTTTGTCAGCTACTGTCATTAGAGTTGTGAGGGAGCAATTTGGCTACTGCATCAATTAGTTTGCTCTGGAGCCATCCTTCCTGAGCTAAGACAAGAATGTGTGACCCGGAGGCTAAAAAACTGTGAGCTAGCTCACACTAGCTCAGCTTAGAGGGAACACTGTGGGGCAGGACTTGCTTTGCATGTATACGTTCTCAATATTTTTGGCTAAAGGATCTTAGATATCAGAGTTGTGAAAAATCTCTTGCTGATTCCCTGAGCCCTAATGCCAGATCAGGGAAGCTAATACTGAACCTGGTGGGCCAGTTCTCTGATTGTATATAAGAAGTTTCTTGTGACCACTTGGGATGCGCCAATTGGATGGTCAGGATTTCAGCACCTGTTTTGGGAGGGGCCCTGAATCCACATTCTCTCTTCCCTTTGCGATTGGCGCTGCCAAAGCTGATAAATGTAACGTTTCTTCGAACCCAGAATGTTTTTCAGTCTATGGCACAGAAGATCTTTCAGCAGGGATCGCGTAGAGATGGCAGACCTCCAATGTGCATGCAGAATTCACCTGTCTGTTCACCTGAATACAGGAGGAAGCTTTGTATGCATGCTGTTGTGTTGTGCTCTCTGTTGAAGAAAATGAGGAAGCCCACAACCTGTTGCTCTTCCCACGGAGCTCTGGATCAAAACGTCTGTATTACAATCAAAATCCTGAACATCCAAGTCTCAAGACATTTTATTTTTCTTACAAAATATAATGCAATCATTGTAAGATGACCCAGATGACTTTTTCTGTCACAAATATATGCACGTGTGTTATTTGGATTGTGACAGTATGCACAGATAATCCCCACTGATAACATAGTTTCCATGTTATCTGATTTTTCGTTATCACAGGCAGAGTTTTCTGATAACGGACGTGAGAAGCAAGTGAAATATCATCTGCAAAAAGGGCAGCAGTTACAGGCAGGGAAATGCTATTTAGGTAAATGTCAGGATCCAAATTATCAGCTTTTTGATTTCACAGTGTAGATATTTTTCTAAGCATTGTAAAAGATTCAAGCCACGAAGGTGGTGGGGGGGGGAGCAGCAAGTACACCGGGGGTTTATCTCCAGTTGTGAACTAAATGTCTGAAAAAAGTGGGTGTGGAAACAGTATGTTTTCTTTCCAGGCCCCTTTGTAGGGCAGAAGTTCTACAAGTCCAAGAAGACTAAACAGAAGGATGTGGGGAAAGGGTGATTGCTGTGTAGGAAGTGGGTAATAGTAAATCAATGACACTGCAGGTTTTTGTAATTTCCTTGCCTGCCTTCTCTCCCCAGACTAAAGAACTGTAGGGCAGAATCACCAATAGACGTATTATGTGGACTGAAGCTAAAAGTGATCAGAACCTTGGATTTTACTGCCAGCCCAGTGTCTTGGACAATAAGAGCTACTAGAAAGAGGATAGGATCAGCCAATACCAGTGGAGGCCAATGCATGTAAAAAAGAGACTTTACTTAGTGACCATGGGCCAGTTACTCTCTCCTGCCTCATAAGGTTGTTGTGCAGAGAAAACATGGCTGACCAGGCGCACCACGCTGAGCTTCTTGGAGAATGGAGTGAAAAGCTGAGAAACAAACAGAGCTGTTTAGACTACGGCTAACAAAAAAAGTAAATGCTTTCTGCATCCATGAACTTCTCAAAATCTCTTCTCAAGCCTATTGGATGATATTATTGGCATTTGCAGTGCATGTACTAATAAGCTCAATTTCCAGCTGAACTACAAATCCACATATCCTGCCTGTTGTTTCCAGCATGAAGAAGAACTGGATTTACAGCCCGCCTTTCACTTGGAGTCTCAAAGTGGCTTACAATCTCCTTTCCCTTCCTCTCCCCACAACAGATACCATGTGAGGTAGGCAGGGCTGAGAGAGCTTTTGAGCACTATTCTTGAGAGAACAACTCTGGGAGAACTTGTGACTGACCCAAGTCACACCAGCAGCTGCATGTGGAGGAGTGGGGAACCAAACCTAGTTCTCCCAGACTAGAGTCCACGCTCCTAACCACTACACCAAACTGGCTGGGTCATGATCCTAAAGACAAGTATTTGGGATTATGTCACACAGAGTTTTATTTACTTCCATGTAAGCATGCATATAATTGGGCTATAAGGCAGAATCGTTGCACTCAGTGCTCCAAAACCACTCTGATTAATTCCAGTAGGACTAATGCACAGAAGGATATTTCAAGATTGCTTCTCACTGAGACAGGTTTTTCCATGACAGCTGCAGTGCTTTTCTGGCTGACAAGATTTTCCCTTCCCATAATGCTACCGTTTCACAAATGGTGCCAGCTCAACGTAACATGATACCTACCAAAATGGCCCTATTATCCTGCTAGAGACTTTAAAAATATTGATTCAACATTTTGTTAACATAATCCACACATCTGAAACGTTTTTGTTCAAAAAAGAATCTGATCTTTATGTGTCACGTAAAAAAAACCCCCCACCTTAAATAGTACTCTGTGCACTCTTTTTAATAACAACGGAGAAATATAATTCCTAATTTATATGGCACATCAAAACTCAGTAAGCTTCAAGTAAGTTAAAAAGACATCAGTAGAATAACTTTGAAATAAATATTAAATGTTGTGAAGTTATCTTATATTTCTGGAAATGCAAACAATGCTGACACTAGCTTTCAAGGAAGACAGTTTCCTTTTATAGTTCACATTTACACTACGGGGCCTTAAAGCAGAGGCAAGGAAGAAATTACAGACAGACTTCACCAAGCACATTTCCAAATATTAATTAAGGTTGCCACCTGGACTGTGCAATTTTTCAACGTCTGCTGGACCAGAAAATGAGAAAGGAAACACGTTATCAGTGTTTGTATGCCACTGTTTAAGGTCAGCATTCTCGTAATCTGAATAGAGCGGTGGTAGTGGTTGGGAGCTCGTTCATGGTTTTTACGGTATTGTTTCTTTCATACCATCCCCAATGCATCATCAGTGTTGAGACAGTGCTGTCCTTCATGACACTGTTGTCACAATGTTGATCGCTGGGGGGGGGGGGATGCCTGACCTAAGTTACGGCGCTCCCTCCATTCAGCCAGGTAGACCGTGCTGAGCTAGGTGGACTAATAGTCTGCCTTGATATAAGGCAGCTTCATCCAGAGGCAGAGAATGAATCAGGGATGTGCGCTCCAATATTGCCGACCTGATAAGATGCTTGATAACTTCAGATATTAGGAATGTGCTCTGATAAAAATGTTACAGATTTGGATCTGGGATTGAGGGAGGACAACTCTGCTGTTTATTCCTGATTTTTGTGTAGGACAATACCAGTTCGGGATTTTGGGACTCTTATTTTCAGTGAGGGAATCAATTCCAGGGTCTGGTGCTGCTGTCTTTAAAGACAGTGGCACCAAGTTTGCACAGAACACAGTCTTCCCTCTGATCTAAATATCTGCTAACTTGCAAGCAGAATGGACAAAGGGTTCGATTTTACAGACCTTCAAAGTAAGTGCCCCCTCAGTATGCTTCTATTTTATTTATTTATTTAGTTTATTTCGGCTTCTATCCCGCCCTCCCTGCAGCAGCATGCTCAGGGCAGCTTACAACATTATTACTGATAAAACAATTTATCTGTTAAAATTACAATAAATTAAATCTAGAAACAATACATAAAGTGCTAGCAATGGCATACAACATGGCGGGAGTCCACCATCAATTAGCGCATGGTCTGGGTCATATCAGCAAAGCACAGGCTATTCAATGATGTTAATGATATTATTGGTGTTATTAAGATATTGATGGTATTGGGGCCAGGGCCTCAGATGGTTGTTTCGTATTGGGCAGGAGCAGGGCTATTTTTGGGCAGGAACGCACAGGAATGGAGTTCCGGCTGGCTCCCAAGTTGGCCACGTCCAGCAGGAACTCATTAGCATAATAGGCCACGCCCAACAGCAGACACTCATTAGGATTGGCTACATTAGGGGTGTGTGGCCTAACATGCAAAGGAGCTCCTGCTACAAAAAAAGCCCTGGGTTTCGACCACAAACAAGGTCAACAGAATAACAAGCAAAAGGTGGGTGTGGCTGGATGAGCACTCTTCTGGTAACATGGGGGTGCGGCCTAATGATCTGTGCTGGCATGGGTGTGGCCTAATATTCTAATGAGTTTCTGGTGTTGGGTGTGGCCTATTATGCTAATGAGTTCCTGCTGGGCTTTTTCTACAAAAAGAGCCCTGCAGGAGAATGGTTGGAGCCTGGCAGGAGAACAATCACTAGTGGTCTTTTTCTAAAAAAAAACCCTGGCTGCATCTGGTTTAGTAACTGACTAAGTCCCTGCACTGAACATTCTGCATCCGCCATCTATATGCGCCCAACTGGTATGGAGGTTCAGGCTGGGGTGTCACCAGTATGCTGATGACACCCAGCTTTATCTGTTGACGGGTGGGCAGCCAGACACCGCCCAAGTAAACCTGGCTGTGGTGGGATGGCTAAAACAGAGCCGGTTGAGCCTGAATCCTTCTAAGATGGAGGTTCTGTGGCTGGGGTGGGGGGACCCTTTGGTGTGGGGTGTCAGCTCCCGGCTCTTGACGGTGTGCCCTTGAGACTGGTTGGACTAGATGGCCTGTATGGCCCCTTCCAACTCTGTGATCCTATGATTCTATTATTTGGGCCTTTACAGCCTGCCTAGGGACTCCAGGGCTGTGCTCCCTCCAACAGCCCTGTGGGACCATCCATATGCTTTGCTGGCCTGAACTGTTTTGTATAATGCTTTTTTTTTTTTTAAGTGGATTGTTTCAGAGGTACTGGTGTCATAGAGAATTGTGATCCCTCTTCCTCCTCTCTTCTCTCCTTGCACACAGACAAGATCCCGAGGTCTTTCTGGGACCCAGGTTTGTCAAGATGTCTTGAATTGTAAGACAAGACAATTTGCAGTTTGTTCTCTTGCCTACAAACAAGCATTCTAAACCACAGTTTCATCCTCAGAAGTATAGTCTATCAATTTGTTTAACTCGGCCATTGCGGCAAACTTTTTTCTCTGGAACCAGAGCTCTTCTGTTAAAGTTATGTGTCAGGGATCAGGGCTCTCTTTGTAGCAGGAACTCCTTTGCATATTAGGCGACACACCCCTAATGTAGCCAATCCTCCAAGAGTTTACAGAGCTCTTCTTACAGGGGCTACTGTAAGCTCTTGGAGGATGGGCTACATTAGGGGTGCATCGCCTAATATGCAAAGGAGTTGCTGCTACAAAAAGAGCCCTTCCGAAGGAGGAAGGAGAAAAGGGAAGGTGGGCCCACGAGCTGTCAACATTTATTCTTATAATGAACAAACCATGTTCTTTATATCTGATTTGAGCCTGTGATTTTACTGCTATTGTAACTTGCCTTGATGGTAGGAAAAATGGGATAAAATGATCCAAATAAATGAGTAACAAGTAAAAAAACCCCATTTTGATGGTCAGGGATTTCATTCTCTGATGCCACTGAGAAACACTGGATTTCCCAGTTTTTCCTCCCTTAGTAATTATCAAGATAACCTGCAGAAAAGGCACCGTATAAAATTTCTGACTAAACAAATAAGTCAGAAAGAATCTTCCATATGTACACTGGATAGGTCTCTGGGGTTCATTGAGTGGACTAGAGAACTAAAACCACTGAAAGCATCTCCTATTCACTACAAATCCAAGGGAAAGGTGGAAATCTCACAAGCTTTGACCTAAATTATGGGTTATAGGGTGGAGCCACAAGAGAGAAGGTGCTTTTAAGGAACATTTTCAGCAATGATGAAAAGTTCTCAACCTCTTTGGCAATAATTTGGAAACTACTCTAAAATGTACTGGAAGCATTTGCCCATCTACTGTGGGCATAGTGCTGATTCTAGGAACACTGTTCTCACTCTCAACTGACTACACAATGCTGTCACACAGCCAAACATGGTTGGCAACATAGCATCACGATGTTATCACATTCACTTGCCCATGATGTTGTGTAGGCTCTTATTCTCAGGAAGAATCAGACCCAGATACAATGACAATAGGGTTGCCAGCCCCCCCCCCCCCGATCCAGGCAGGGATTCCCCCAGCTGGCCAGCGGGAGGAAACACCACCCACAAATGCCCCCCAAATGTGGCGTGATGACATCACTTAGAAATGACATCATCATAATGCCGATGCTCTAATTTTTGGTCAAAACTCTGGTAAATTTGGGCTCAAACCATAGAGTTTAGCCCAAAAACTAGAGTGTCGCCATGTGATGTCAGCGGCGTGATGACGTCACTTCCAGGCAAAGCCTGAAGATCCCACCACCAGGAAGAAGGTAGGACCTAGCAACCCTAAATGACAATGGGAATACAATAAGACCCAGATACAGGTTGGGGAATAAAAATACAGTGAACAAGATAATCAGAAGGTTTCTGGGATTGTTTGCAATACCCCAGAGGCACACACCGTTTACTCCAACAACCGAAATGGGCTAATTTTTGAAGAGTTCTAATCAATTGATAAGTGTTCTTTGCACGTACTCCCCTTTTACATGGCATTCCATGTATTAAATATAAAGAAACAAGAGAGAGGATTATTATGGAAACCTACCATGTAAAAAGGACTTTGACTTTTCTTCTGTGTTGTAAGTTATGTGAAAAAGAGAAAATGGGGCTGTATCCTAATAATTTCTCAAGAGGAGCTTTTTGACTACCAAAATGGTATTCTGGGTGCTGAGGGTCCTGTGTGGACAAAAGCCACATGGGACGGTGGCTACGCTAAGGAGGGGAATCAGAAGAAAGAGAAGGGGGAAAGAAACAGGACTGAACTCATTACATAAAGCTACTAGAGAAAGATCCCAATTAGACTGTGTCAAACAGAATTTGTGAGGGATCCTGAAGACATAGTTGGGACAGAAGAGTCATTTGTAGAAATACCTTTAAAATCTACTAAACTGAATAGATGAAGAATTATAGAAGTTGGGCTGAGAGATCAATGCGGGATCACCACAAAACATCTCCGCTGGGCAGCTTGTGTGTAAGAACAGCATTCAGAAATACAGTATTAAAAGATTAGTTTCTTGCTTGTTGAGTGTTGGGGACTACAGGAAACTCAAGAAGCAATCCAGTATTTCTGGAACATTTTAAGTAATTTTAATTGGGCTTTCAATGCGCAATTAAACATTGAGCAACAGTGTGCTAATTGCTCCACCTGGTGATTAGAGTATAAACTACCACAAGCAAAAATCCTGGGGCTTTTCCCTCTAGCTTTGGCTGCCGACATAGAAACATATGCAAATGAAAGCACTTAAAGCAAGTCAGGAATGGGAAATAGAGTGATCATGATTATGTAAAAGTTTTTTGATTCTGTTAGTATAGGCAATCTCATAAAGGCAGCTCCATATGCAAGCAGTTTGCAGGAGGCAGCTACTCACATGGGTCTAATGAGTGGCTTCCTCTTCCTGCCCCCCCTTCAATATAATCATAGAGAAGCCAATCCCAATATGCAAGTACTTTACTCACATAAAGACTACTCAAATTATATTTGTTGGCTACTTTTCCCATTGCTTAGCCAGTATATGTAGCCTTGGGTTAGGATCCTACAAGCGTTCCCACTCCATCTTGCCCGATTCCCATCCTCACTACACCCCTTGCCTCCAATAATCTCTAAGATAGCCTTTTCAGTGGTTGAAATTGGACCCTTCTCCTTTTTCCACCAATGAAAAAGCTGTTAGGATCACACCCAAGGTGATTTTACTTAAAGGGGCACCTTTGAGAGAAGGGAAACCAAAGGTTTCATAAACCTCCTCCCAGCAGTGTTGACCTCTATGGCCTAGTGTCATTTCCCCCCCTGACATGGTGCCAATATGATGGCACCAACCTTACTCTGAATTGGCTTCAGGCTTTACAGCAAAATCCCATTGGCTATGTAGCTTTATAAGGGAACCAAATCAGAGTGAGGGCGATGCTTTGTTTTCTTATTGTGGGAAGAAAGAAATAGTATGTTGTAAGTCAGTCTGTGCTGAGTGATGGTTCAGGTTTCTCAGATGAAGAGCTACCCTGAGTTGGTAATTGAACAGTCAGCTGTAGCTGGCTCTGAGCCAGAAGAACAACAAGAGATCAGGTTACCGGGTGATCAGGAGTCACAGCCTACATGTAGCTCTGAAGCAGTAAACAAGTCTTCAGCAGCCACTCCCAGACCACCTAGCTCACCCACACCCTTGCAGGGCTGACACTGTCAGAGACGCTAAGAGTTGCATGAAAGGAGAAGAAGTGCGAGACTCATGGCCCCATTGTCAGCTGTCAATTGAAGAGATGAATGAATAATTTCAAGATGATTGCCAAGGAATCGGCTGGGAGTTTAGCTCATTATGACCTGGCTATAAATTCAGCTGGGAGAAGCAGCAATCCGTGGACACAACAAGTACACTTGACTACCAGCCTTGCTGCTACCAGATCTCTGCAACCTTGAACTGGACCTGACAACTGGCTTTTCTGGAACCTCTGACCTTGGATCAGACCTTGGATCAGATCCGGACTTGCTGCCTGGAACTCCTTGACCCTAGACTGGACTTTGGTAAACCTGCTCTCTGGAACCCCTGACTTCTGGACTTGACTTTGGTTACCTTGCTTGTGACCTGCCCTGCTGGACGCCAGCCTGTGCCTTCTGGGGAAGCTACATCAGTACATAGTACCAAAGGTGGAACACAGTCGCTGCTGCAGATTAGGAGGGGAAACAGTTCAAGCCTGGCTTTTCACAAAAATCACTGAAGGGGCATCTTTACAGCCTGCAGGCAGCATGGCAAATCTGGCAGGGCCATTTTGGTTCAGACCTAGCAGAGACTATCATTACAGAGATTCCCTTCTCACTGACCTTGTTTGCTGCCCTGAAGAAGTCATTGCTTTCCTGTAACAAGGCCTTCTTTTCCTCCATATGACGGTTTACCTCCTGTTGCAGCAGATTTATTTTCTGGTTTGAAAGCTTGAGATGTTCTTTCTCTGCATATTCCTCTGAAAACAGGATCTTGAGTGCATCAGATTTTAAGTCCTCCACTGTGCAGTTCCATTCCTAGAAGGAGAAGTTTCGACTCAATCGGCTGGAGTGTGTCTTGCAATTGGATTCTCTCACCCGAATCGTACAGAGTTCAGTGCAAAACTGTTATTGAACTTTCCAGTCTTTTGAGGGAATCTGGCTGTAGGCGTGATCTTTAAAAGGTACTTTTTAGTTGCTATAGCAAATTGGATGCATACAGATGGGAAAAGGGCATACGTTTGTATGTGTTACTTATGTAAATAAGTTTTTGGCATGATTAGTATTGGCAGGTATGCTGTGTGATTTAAAGGAAAAAAACATTAAGAAGAAGAGAAGAGATTGGATTTATACTCCGCCCTTCACTACCAAAGGAGTCCCAGAGCACCTTACAATCCCTTTCTCTTCCCCGCCCCACAACAGACACCCTATGAGGTAGGCAAGGCTGACAGAACTCTCTCTCGAGCTGCCCTTGAGAGAGCAGCTCTGAAAGAACTAAGGACTGAACCAAGGTCACACCAGCAGCTGCATGTGGAGGAGTGGGGAATCAAACCCTGTTCTCCCAGATTAGAGTCTGTGCTCCTAACCACTACACCAAACTGTTGGTTTTTTCCTGCTG